>NC_047139.1:10798868-10918868 GCF_009829125.3 Periophthalmus magnuspinnatus
TGCGTTTGGAATGAGCGATCAGAGAGGCTTAAACTCAAGACAAGATTACACCTGATATTAAGGTGGCTGTAACTAAGAGAATTAAGCCACAAACATGACAGGCTAATGCTCCACCTAGGTACTCCTGACCAAGATCTGTGATCACCCAGTTCTCCTGACAGGTCACCCAGAGGCATTGGTGAAGAATGGGTCAACTCCTCCTATGGTGACAGATAAAACTTTTAGAAATGGTGTTTTTCAAGGTTATTTTATAGCCCCTTTTTTGTTCTATTCAGTGGATTTGTAGTTGAGAGTCATGTATAATTTACTTAATGGGTGGTAAATGGGTTGGTTAGACATGGTGGAGTCCTCCAAAATGTAGTTTTGCTCCGCCTTTGTTCTGTCTTGTTCATGGCCTGATCTCAGCGATTGCACAAGTACTTAAACTACTTTTTGTCAATAGTAAAAATTATTATCACAGATATTTACGTTATCTGTTCACCTGCTAACAACAACTACTGGGACTACTGTGGTCTGGACTTTGGCTGAGACTAAACCCTTTTTCTATATCAGGACTTGAACGTGGCCTTAGCTTTAGCCCTTTAGCTGTTGTTAGCATTAGCAACAGCATGGTCTAAAGAGCAGTGTGTTATCAGTACGATTAGGGAACAACTCCAAACCCTCTTTCCAAACACAAGCTGATAAAGTCCACTCAGAGAAGTTTTATGGGCGATCTCAAGAGGTGTTCAGTGTTTGCTCTCAGAGTCGGAAAAACTACGCTCGGGGGGCCCTTGAGCGTTATTAAACTCAGATAGGCTCAGAGGAATGTATGCAGTTATTTATGAGCCAGGAGCAAAGTTTGAGATTAGGTCTGTACAATAGATGAGGATTGAGATCGTTCTTGTTTTATTTTATGAATATTATTTATATATTCCTTTTAAGACTTTCTTTTGGGTTTAAGACTTTAGTACTGTACAGTTAAACAAACAAAAAAAGGAAAATCTTAATCTGAGATTTGGGATGGACTGGCATGTCTCAGTTAAGATATGATACTTTTTTTTTTACAGTAAATAGTAAATATGGTAATGTGGTTTTATTAAATTTCATTATTACATTTTTTGTTTGTTTTTTGTAAGATAAATTTAATTATTGGTAATACATACATCGCCACACATGGACTTATTTTTTCTACAGTATTGCACAAGCTTTAATGAGGTCATTTTTCATTTCTCTCTTCATTCAAACGACATGCTCACAGACCCTATAGTGGTAAAGTAAATATTATGTACTGTCTCTGCTTTATATTGAACAAAGGCTGGTGTCAAAGTGACAGATGAACTGTACTAGGCTTTAGTCATTTTCATATTACTTTTACAAAGGGTCTGGATGAACCACATTCTCCTCTCTGCAAGTCAAAACAAACCGAGACATTTATAGAACCATACAGAGGCCGAGAAGCATCCACTTTGTTTCTCAAGATTAAGTTTAGGGTTGTTGTTTTTTTCTTCATTTGTTTGCGATAAAATTATTACCAATTGTTATGCTTGTATGAAAACTTTCCATGCGTTTCAGAAAAAGCAGTTAGGCTCTGGTCTGTCCAAAGTCTCTTGCATCTTCATGGTCCCAATTCTGTATAAAAGTTGACATTTGCCTTAAGAAGAGCATGTGGCTTATCCAACGGCAACTTTTAAATTATTGCAGACTTCAAGGCTTTGTTGACCGACTACATACTAAATTGTACTTGTGTGAATTACACTCACCTGAAGGATTATTAGGAACACCATGCTAATACGGTGTTTGACCCCATTTCGCCTTCAGAACTGCCTTAATTATACGTGGCATTGATTCAACAAGGTGCTGAAAGCATTCTTTATAAAAGTTGGCCCATATTGATAGGAGCATCTTGCAGTTGATGGAGATTTGTGGGATGCACATCGAGGGCACGAAGCTCCCGTTCCACCACATCCCAAAGATGCTCTATCGGGTTGAGATCTGGTGACTGTGGGGGCCATTGTAGTACAGTGAACTCATTGTCATGTTCAAGAAACCAATTTGAAATGATTCGAGCTTTATGACATGGTGCATTATCCTGCTGGAAGCAGCCATCAGACGATGGGTACATGGTGGTCATGAAGGGATGGACATGGTCAGAAACAATGTTCAGGTAACCCTTGGCATTTAAAGAATGCCCAATTGGCACTAAGGGACCTAAAGTGTGCCAAGAAAACATCCCCCACACCATTACACCACCACCACCAGCCTGCACAGTGGTAACAAGGCATGATGGATCCATGTTCTCATTCTGTTTACGTCAAATTCTGACTCTACCATTTGAATGTCTCAACAGAAATCGAGACTGATCAGACCAGGCAACATTTTTCCAGTCTTCAACTGTCCAATTTTGGTGAGCTCGTGCAAACTGTAGCAGCCTCTTTTTCCTTTTTGTAGTGGAGATGAGTGGTACCCGGTGGGGTCTTCTGCTGTTGTAGCCCATCCGCCTCAAGGTTGTGCGTGTTATGGCTTCACAAATGCTTTGCTGCATTCCTCGGTTGTAACGAGTGGTTATTTCAGTCAACGTTGCTCTTCTATCAGCTTGAATCACTCGGCCCATTTTCCTCTGACGTCTAGCATCAACAAGGCATTTTCGCCCACAGGACTGCCGCATACTGGATGTTTTTCCCTTTTCACACCATTCTTTGTAAACCCTAAAAATGGTTGTGCATGAAAATCAAAGTAACTGGGCAGATTGTGAAATACTCAGACCGGCCCGTCTGGCACCAACAACCATGCCACGCTCAAAATTGCTTAAATCACCTTTCTTTCCCATTCTGACATTCAGTTTGGAGTTGAGATTGTCTTGACCAGGACCACACCCCTAAATACATTGAAGCAACTACCATGTGATTGGTTGATTAGATAATTGCATTAAGGAGAAATTGATAGGTGTTCCTAATAATTGTTTAGGTGAGTGTATATCACAACATACTTTTCTTATTATTTTAGAATGTAGTAATATTTTAGAGAAGGGTCCGGCTGCAGCTGATGGGGAGAGTGAAGTCGAGGTCTGATACTTAATGTCATTATTGTAGCTTAATAAATTCTTCACATCATTTGAAAAATAGCTTTGTGTTTGGCCCCGGGTGTTGCAGTGGAGGCCCATCTGCTAGCATGGTCCTAAAGCTCCTTACTGGAAAGAGGCTGTAGCCAATTTTTTTGATGGCCACCATTTTTTGACAAAACCCCAAAGAAAAACTTTACAAAACTGCCAAATCTCTTAAATTGTATATGTGTTACTCTGGTGCCAAACATGTATCAAACAGTCACTTGTCTCTAAGCTGGCTTTTGAAAAACTTTGACTAATGAGCTCTCCTCTCGACTCTGTTTGCTGTCTTCTATTGCAGTGTATGGCCGCTATTGTTTTGTTGGACTTTGGGGATAGAAGGCTCAGACCTGAACCGGGCAAACACAGCTGCCACTGTCCAGCTTTAAAATACAAGCTCACTCACATTAATTTATACTGCATAACTAAACAAAAAATAAATATATATGAGCATATTTTTAAACAGAATTCAGTATGTTTCCTTGGTGTTTTCTGCGTACCATATCCGCTCACATCAAAGTTAGTGGGTAGCCCACTAAAGACACGACGTGCTGATCAGATTAGGCAACTAAAAAAGGGGTGTGTGTTATGTATCTCCAAGGATCTAACCCAAACTGCACCCACAAAATTACAATTGCACAGGAGTTCATACAAAAAGTAATATAGATTTTTAGTAAAGTACTCTGAAAGAATGTATATGTATATAAACTCAAACTTGTGAATCAGTTTATTCTGTTTTTTTAACATATATACGTAACAAAAAAATACCAAATCTAACTTAGTCACTCTCTAACTCCTGCATTTTGTTGTTGTTCCATATAAATCCTTATAATCTAAATAAAACTGTAAGTCGATTAACACTAACGTTGGTCGACTAAGACACTATCAACCAATGAATCAACAATCTGCACATTCAAATGAGCAGAACAAGTTTGTTTAAGGTGTAAAAATGTTGTTTTTGATAAAGAAACAACATTATAACATGGTCAGAAGTTCTAAAGGGCAGTTAAGCAGATCTGAAGACCTTCAGCCCTGGACTCGAGCAGGACTTGAGTTTAGGCGTCTGATGCTGGTGAAGTGGCTTGTTTTGCAGGTTGTTCTTTGGACCTGCTTTAAATGCCGTCATTTTGATGGATGGGTCTGCAGGTTTATCTAATCAGGAGTGAGCAGGTTGAGATAAGGAAATCCTGACTCTGTACGGGGGTCCCAACATGGCCGCTCGGTACACATCTTTTGACAATAAATCATGATTATGGGACTGTGCAGTGATGATATAATAACTATACTTCCGGGTGCTGATGCAATTTCAGTTCCATTTCACTATAGCGGAATTTAGGCAGATTAATAAGCGCTCCAGGGTTTTGAGAAGTGAATTAAATTATGTGTAGTGTAGTGTAAATTGGTCCAGTTTCGAAAGTTAAGCATAGTTGCCCTGTTTAGTAATCGAATGTGCGACTACTTGGAATACAAGGTGCCACGGTGGAGCAGCAGTGGTTAATGTTGAGAACACTCTCGTACAGACTAATACGTCTTTGTGTCCATGGGCAAGACACTTTAATCACCTTGTCTCCCGTGTCCAACAGTGGTGGTGTATGAACAATCTGGCATGTTTGCAGCATGTATATTACGTATGCTCATTGTTTCCATTGTAAATCTAGGGCTAAAACTAATTTTAAAAAGGCTGGAACAATATATTTGCTGAAAATAAGAACTCTGATGAAAACTATTTCTGTCCTCTTAAAAAACACTGTCTTAAAAAACACATTGTAAAATTGACTTTGAGCTTTTAACCACTTTGCACTGTTGTCTTTTCATCAAAAACATACCTGGAGTGGTACATTTGCTTCATTCACACTTGTTTAATCCATTAATTCAAAGTCGTCTTCACTGAGCACTACTCTGTTACTCTGTTTACATTTTGCCAGTATAGTTGCGTCATAGATAAAACATATTTTTAGCCTGCTGCTCGCCCTGTTTGCTCGATGGTAGAAGTTCTGATAACATTAGTGGACATACCGATCCTTCAGTGCTGAGTTCTTGTTGAAGATTAGCTCATGACTGGCTGGTGGTTTCTTTGTGCAGAAATGTCAACGTTTGGGTGGAGCCCTTCTGTTTACATTCACTCAGCTTTCATTTACCTGCTCTGGGCACATATTTACTTTGGACTCTGCACATGGCAAATACCTGTAGTCAAACGGCACTATACGTTTACATTGTGTGCATTGTGTGAAATGTAGTCTTGTGCTGTCTTAACGTATAGATTATGAAGAGTTAGTCCTCTACGTTTGACCCATTCTTTGATGCCACTGTGATGTTGAAGGATGGGTCAGGACTTGTCTGGAGCAGATGCAACAAGAATCCTGACTGTGCCTTTTTTTAAACTTTAAACGTGGAGTATTGGATGTCAGTTGTGTCTTTTTTAATAATTATGTAAGTTGGAGTAGTTGAAACCATGATAACTTAAAACCAAACCAAGTATTTTTGGCAATAAAGAGCCTGAAAGTGAATAAATGGAAGATGGATAGGTTTCTTACTGTGGAATATTACACGCAAAGCAATCACATTTTCTTAAGACAAGCAGAGACAGACCCTTTGACAAAAAATTACTTATTGCAGCTTTAATGCACATCCTTATACCAAGCTTAGATAGGGGCATGGTAGTGTTGTAGCTCATTATCACCAAGTGTGTGTAGTTTTCCTCTCCAGAGTTCATGCCCTTTTGTGGTGATCCATAAAGCTCCTCAGTGTTTTTAAATTTTCACTAGACTCATCTATGTTATTTCAAGGCATGTTTGACAATATCTACCACTCTGCACATGGAAATTTGTCATCTTAAATGAGAAAAACGTACTAGAAGAACTGGATTTTGTTGTTTCTCAACTAAATAAGTTGCTGTTATTGTTATTTTCTCTCAATACAAGTGAAAACACATTTTAATCAAGTGGAATATGATCTGTTCCATCTGCAAATCTTATCTCTGTAGTCAAAATCTATTCAAATCAATACAAAACCAAAACATGCACAATAGGTAAAATCCTCCCGCTAAGGCAGTCCTGGCCAAGACTATAGCTCAGATCATGGAGATGGGTCCTCAGGTTGACCCAAAGGTACTGAATGATGGGTCAAATGCAGAGGATACATTTACCGAAGGGGACAGTAAAGGGTAACCTAAACTTTTAACCTATTTGTTTATGCATTGTGTACTACTATTATAAACTATTTTGCATTTCAAAGGTTGCATTTTGTTCTCAAATTCTATAGCAGCTCAGGCTTGGGAGTATTTTCAAGACACATCCATTACTCTAGGTTTTAGGCGTGCAAGGTAGTTTAACAACCCTAAATATACACAAACCTTTCAAACTCATACTTCTACATACTTGTGTGTCATACCGTAGTCTGACCTGTACCTCTTGTGCGTTGTGTTCAGGGGAGAAGCCGTACCGTTGCACCTGGGAAAACTGCGACTGGCGTTTTGCCCGTTCGGACGAGCTGACGAGACACTACCGAAAACACACCGGCGCCAAGCCATTCAAATGTGTGGCCTGCAGTCGCTGTTTCTCCCGCTCCGACCACCTGGCACTGCACATGAAGAGGCACCAGAACTAACACGCAAAGCAAATATTTCAACTAATGTACTTTAAACACTGTCACATATGAGCAACAAGAGGCTCCCTGTGCTCCTGGAGTCAACTCTTTGTCTGTTTTACTTGAAAAACAAAACTAGTTCATTTTAAACAGCTTCCAGTGGTTTCAGAGACCAAAGCTAGCATGCTAACACACACTTCCTGATTATCGGACAACAGACTTATTCTATTTTTTTTATTTTTATGTTCATTTCTTAATACAGCAATTGATTTTTATAGTGTTTTTGCACACTACTAAGTACCATTTACACTTTTCTCCATATTATGATAAGAAAGAGTAGAGTGTCTTGCCCAGGGACACAACAATATGAACTGTTTTTAGCTCGGATCAAACTTCTTGTCTTATTCGTAATGCTTTGGATCAACATAAACTAAACCATGGCACATCTAAACTCAGACTAGCTTCAGTATGACCTGTACCACACATTGGGAAAAACACTGATTTGATCCAACGGAGCACAGGGATGAATTTAACCGTTCACGAATCCAACCAATCAGCACCAAACTTAAACTGCCAACGTCACTGCTTCAGGGTCAAAGTTTAACCTTGTAAATACTGTTGATACGTGTGCCTTTGTTAATGAATGTAATGAGATACATACTTGACTTTTTGTATTTTTTGATTTGAAACTCAAACGCTACAAAACCCTAAGATGATGCATATGAATCTGTGTGAAAATATACATGAAAAATATAAATAGATCACTGCAAACGCTCTGGTCTTAAGCCCCTTTTGGTTTCCACGTAAATGTGCACCGCAAAAAAGAAATGCATTAGTTTGAATTTGGATCTTTTAACTAGCTTAGATTCATTTTTTTTGTTTGGTTAAGTTAGGTTAATAATATTTTCTATATTTTTATTCTATTAAATGCAAAATGACAAAGTTAAATGGTATAAAACAAATCTTACTCCACAGACATTTTGCTAGAAGAAAAAAATATGGAAATTTGTCAGAAATAATCTAAAAATATCTCAAAATAAAAACTCTATGCCTACAGACAAATTCAATCAAAACTAGTCCAGATTAATATTACAAATTCAAGGCATTTCAACCCATACAGGAGATACTACAACACAATCTTCTTCTTCTTTTTCTTTCTTTCATTCTTTGTCTTTTTTCTTACTTGATTAAACATCTGGCATCCTCCCTGCACAATCTTGATCTAAATTTATCAATGATCATGGAAAACTTAATAGTATCCCACTAATAACTATAGAAATACCAGGGTTCTCCGTTATTTGCCCCTGTTTACTCCCGTTGCCGCGGTGACAGAGCATCGGTGCGGACAGAAAAGCGGGCGTGTCTTGGAGTTACGTAACCGCGGCGATTGTTTAGAAGTCTCTGACGTTAATGTGACTTAATGCGTACTTTTACCCAGCCCACGCGATGTAACTGTCATTACGCAGAGGAAAAAAACAAGATTTCACTCTCTAAAAAGTGAGTTTGATTCAGAATAAGTCATTTTTGAGTTGTCTTGGCTACGTTTTATTTAGTCAGACTTATTTGGCTTTTTAATTCAATCTTTTTCTGACTTTACATATTTTTTCATATTTAAGTGAAACAAAACAAAAATTAACTAATTATTATTTTTCTATTTTTTTATTTCTTATTTTTGTCTTTTTTCTAAATTTTTGTCTTTTTTTTTTTTTTTTTTTTTTTTTTTTTTTTTTGCTGTGCAGATTTATCAGTGAAGTAAACAAAAACATAGGTGTATTTATTTTCCCACTTCAATTTAGAGCACTTCACTTTAACCCAGAGACAAAACGATGCTTTTGATACTAAGACTACTGCTGTTGAGCTATTACTAGCTACTACTACTGTATAGATTTAAGATAAAGGTCCACCATTTTGGTTTTGCAGCGTTAGCCAACATGTTTTGGCTGAAAACACAGGGAGAACATGCAAACTGGTCACAAGCTTAGACATATTTTATCAATATATTATGCAATAGCTCATAATAATAACACCTATTTATCATCTATGGCTTGGTTTCAGTCATGCTACTTTTTTCTCTTATGGGCGCCATTTTGAGGACTTTGCTATGTCACTACAGCAGTGGTCTTAGTTTTTCCTCAGTCATATGGATTAGACGCAAAAAGTTTCATGTGGGGAAAAAAGTAGTTTATAATTAAAGTTTTTAAATGATCAAAATGGTGGACCTTTGTATTTGAGATGCTTTGTGACACCACTGCCCTGTTGAGTTGATTTTTGAGTCTTTGTGGATTAAGTTCTCTTTGCTTTTTTGTAAATACGTCACATTTATTCAAAGAAGAGTGTAAATATGTCTGGTTTATGTTTTATTTTAATATTAATATTTCTCAGTTTTTAATAATGGGATTCCACATGATTTGATGTTTAAATTTGACTTGGTTTTTTTGATACACACTGTACGTTTTCATGAGATGCTGTATATGACTTTATAATTAAGAACAACAATGGCTTATTTTATGTATTTTGTTTGAAATAAAAGATTTGTAAAAAAAAAAAAAAAAAAATAGTTTGTGGTCGTCATGTCAAAATGTGTAAAGTTAAAACATGTAAATCTGAAACTAAATAGCTAAATAAAATGTCTACATAAAATAAAATGCTTAAGTGCAGAATAGACTCATTGGAAAAAGGGCTGCACTTTTAGAGACTGTATTGCTTTGAATGTTCCACAGTATGGCATTAAAGGTATATCTCCATGGAGACAAGCGGATGATGCCACCAGATCAAGTTACAGGTCAGGTCTGTGGAGAGGCAAAAATGTGTTTTAAATTGATTTTTTTTTTTAATGAATTAAAACACCTGTAATTGAATAAAAGTAATATAGATGTTTAATGCTATACTGTGTAATATTCCAAGCAAAGCCATAACATTTCCATGAAGCAAGCGGGTAGAACAATTCTGAAATATTCTGAATTTTTTTATTTTTTTTTCTCAGAATTTGACGTGGTTTGTTTTGTTCCTTCCTGGTAACTCCTGTCCACACATGTTTTTACAGTGACGAAGCGCAGGTCTTCACTCTTTCATCGCTCCTCCTCTTTTTGTCTGGGTGTATTCTGTTCTTTTTCCTGTTTTATGTGGTTTTAATGGCAGGGTTCATCTGAGGTGAGACACTCTTCATTTCAGCTCCTCCACGTGACTCTGGTTCGACCGGTAGAACGACAGAGGATGGAGGACAGAAAAGAGAGAGAGAAGGAGGGAGGGAGGGAGATGGAATGAGAAAGAGGGAGTCGAAAGGAGAAAGTGGTGAGGGAGAAACAGAGAAATAGAATTAGAGAGCGAGGAATAAAGAAGAAAGAGAAGAGAAAACAGAAGAAAGGGAGAGAAAGAGAGTAAGAGTTTGGGAGAGATAGAGTGAGGGGGGGTTGAAAGAAGAGAGTGTTGAAAAACAGAGAAGAGAAATAGAGGATAGAGAGAGGAGGAAAGAAGAGGAAGGGGAATATAAGAGAGAGAGAGAGAGACGGAGAGATGGATTGAGAGAGAGGTGGGGAAATAGTGAAGAAAAGAGGGTTGGAGGAGAGAGAACAATAGAGAGATAGAGGGGGAGAGAGGTAAAAGAAGAGGCGAGAGTGAGAGAGAGTGGGAGAGTGTAGAATGAAGTCAGGAGAAGAGAGGGGTGAAAGAGAGATGGAGAAGATGGAGGTGGAAAGAAGAGACAGGAAGAACAGAATGGAGGAGGGATGGAGAACGAGGAAGCGTGAGATGGGGAGCGATAGAGAGAAAGAAACAAGAAATATAACGGGTGAGATAAAAGAGAAATAAAGAGAGGGGTGTTAGAGAGAAAGGAAGAGAGGAAGAGAAGAAGAAAGAAAGTTTTAGAGATGAGAGAGAAGGAGGAGAACGGGGGAGGCTGAAGAGAGAAGAAGGGAGGAAAAAACAGATTTAAGCAGTTTGCAGTGATCGAAAGTTATTCCTCACTTACCTTATGCACTCTGACCATCATAATTCCTCACCATAATGAGTTTATAAGAGTTTTTCCACAACTTTCAGACACCAGAGAGGAGTTTTGGCATTAAGGTTATGCTAAAAACCACTAGCATGCTGACAGGGCTCTTCCTGATTCACAATAATCAAAACACACAGCACACAGCAGACTTATTTTGACCTCACGAGCTGCTTATACCAAATATCTGCACTGGGGCAAGACACAATTGGGGAAAAGTCAGGTACAGACAAATAGGAATCTATAATTAAAATAAAGGTCTAAGAAACACGACTTCGGCTCTGCACAGTTTAACCGGCAGTGCAACAGATTCAAATGTTGTAACCAGGAGCGATATCTCTGCTTGACATGTTATTTCCTCATTAAAGACTTGACTTAAGTGTTTCTGGTGCAGGTCTGAACAGGTCCAAACCAAAACCTGACCAAAACGGTTCCAAGTGATTCATGAAGTTTTGCTGAACCACACGTCAGCGTTCAGTCCGCTCTGCACGCGACAGCTGTGGAAATCCATGATATCGTCGAATTCTGTTCACTGATGCAATATCTTTCTAATATTATCTTTTCTTGTTTACATTTTAGAGGGATTAGTCATGGAATTGTTCATATTCATCTTGTGTAAATGTTTTTTTAATGAGTTAAGGCCACAGTATGTGACTTTTCAGGCAAAAAAGGCACAAAAATGAGCGTGTGCCCTTACTAAGCGGGCTTGCATCTCCACAAACTTGACTCGTTTTTGTTTTTGGCTATAGTCGTCCAGCATAAAACCTGTTTATCTCTACGGAGAATGTGAAAAAGTACGATTTAAACTTTCTGTCAAAACTAAATCAGACAAGTTAAGAGAGTTATATGCATTTATTTTAAACTTTTTGTTCAAGATGAATCAGATTAAAGCCGTGCTATGAGACTTTTCTGATGAGGCAGGACTCATTACCTGCTTGTTGTCATGTAAATATTTCACATACTTGGGAAATATACTACAGCCTTGAGTTAAATACACACTTGTAACTGTCCAAAGTTATTCCATGTGCATTAAGAACATCCTAATTACTCACTGCAATGAGTTTATAAGCACTTTTCACAACTTTCAGAGAGCAGAGAGGAGATTTTGTTGTCACGTTAAAGCGAACAACAACTAGCATGCTAATACACACTTACACACTTGATTACCAGACAAAAAAATGCTTTAAAATTAGATTCAGACAGTACACAGGGGAAGTATTTTGACCTCAAGAGCTGCTGATACGATACATCTGTACTGGGGAAAGACACATTTCACTCAAATACATGTGAACAAATCTGGTACAGTCCGTTTAAAGCTTAGACTAGATCTATTTTAAAGCCTTAAAAATGTGTAAAGACTTTAAAATGTGTAAAAGACCAGCTGATAAAGTAGTGTTTTGGACATTGCTTTGGTGATATTATGTCTCTCTGTTAATGAACAACCCGAACAGACTCCACTTTTAGACCCATAAAGTTTTAAAGCAAACAGAAGAAAAGACGTCAGGAGGAATAACTGTGAGCTAAGTGTAAGGTTTGACTTGAGCGAGCCAGCGCTATAACCAAGGATGGATTGGAAAGTAACTCATTAATTAATTAACGGCTTGCTAGAGATAAACTACCTTCTGTTTAAGGATGGAGAAAATTGCAAATGCAAAATCACTGCAAAAACGTGTTGTCTCTAATATTAATTAAAGGGCTATTTTCTTACGTTTCCTCATCACAAACAGACTTGGAGTTGCGTTTTGTTTCATTCACATGTTTAACACACAAACCCTGCATATTTACGCTCTCAAACAGAAAACACTCCACCTTGTGATGTCATGTGGTAATACAGGAAGTGCTCCATTGTGTTTTTAAACTCCACAAACCTTCACTAGAATAATTTGGATGATTTCAGCCTTGGAATCGCCAATCTCTACTGAACAAAAGGTGAAAAGTAGCTGTTAACTTGAAAACTACCGCTTCATGACATCACAGAGCATTTTGAGCTTTGGAGATGTTACAGACTAATAATAAAGAGTTACTCAAACATGTGTGAATGAAACAAAACACAACTCCAGGCATGTTTCTGAAGAAGTAACAGGAGTGTAACATGGTTTAAACATCACAAGAACCAACTTTGTGTAATACAGGACCAAGAGTTAAGCCTATATTTGAGCTCCACCTGCTGGAGCTCTTTAAAACAGCAGTTTGAATTAGGTTTGACAACTGTTGGATTATTAAATAAAAATATCAAGAATTTCTTATACTGCCGTAGGAAGATGCTTGCATGTGAGAAACCTTACATACTGATGACAGCAGCAGAGCAGCACTGTGAAATGTAATGAAATAATGTGCATTTGCTATTCAAATATCTGCAGTAGTCCAGGCCTGCTCCATTGATTCTCCATAGCCCTTTGGGGAATGAAATCCAGTTTGGCAATGTTTTGATGAAGTGCTGATTTGTATGGTGCACCTGTTTACGGCTTATGTGTGTAGATAAGAAAGTTTACAATGCTGACATCTTATTTTCACTCACTATACTATACAAATACTTCCTGTGCTTAAAAAAGCATTTGCAGCAGTGGAGGCACTGGTGTGTTATTTAACCCTCACATTACCCTCTGGGTAAAAGGACCCAGGGTTTACCTGTTACCCTCTGTGTCCCCCTGGCCCCTGGATTCTCACCTTTTATTTACTGACCTGGTCACTTTTCTGCCACAAAGAAAGCACACCTTTTAATAACAGATGTATTTATTGCAAAGAAAAAAAACATCTTTCTATGAGTGAGCTCATGCCTCCACAGATCTGACCTGGGTTTAATGTTACTGACCTTTACTTAATCAGTATAGTCTCAATGAGATTAAGAATCTCTTTTTCAGTGGAGCCCTAGTCCCACTGGAGCCCCATGGCATCACATGCTTATCTCCATCAAGACAGACTAATTAAATCCCATGATTTGGAATATTCCTGTTAAAGCAATAACCTCGATGGAGACAAGCAGGTGATAGAAACTCCACCACAAAAGTTACATAGTGCACTTTTAAGTAACTGTATTTTACTTTGTGAAGCATGAGGAAACGCAAATATGCAAATCTAGAGGTTTCACTGTTGTATTTTGATAATTTATTTGATTAAAGGAGGTCTATTGACATAACAATAACAAAAATGCATAGATTATAGGACAATGTATTTATTAAGAAGTTGGCCTAAAATACGACAAAAGGTATTTGTGTAGACTGGATTTAAAGCCTCTTTCTATCCAAATCCTTGCCATGGTGAAAAATCAGATTTAAAAATGGCCAGAATTTCTTCAAACTGTCCAAAACCACAAACCACCCCAGATGTACAGTACACATCAGTTGCTATTGAGTTTTGTTTCCAATATTTACTAGATATTCTGCTGCTCAGTAAATGTTGTAAGTGTCTTGTGGTTTGAACAGTAAGATACCAAAGGTACAACAGTTTGTTAATAATAAAATAATGATAATCCTTGAAATTGGTGAACAGTGAAGTAGTAAGGCAGGTAACATTTTCATAAGGGCATAAAATACTTTTGAAACACTAAGGAAACTGTTTTGTTTTTTTGTTTTTTTTAACCAAACAATGACGTCACGCAGTGGGGCCAAGCATTTATTATCACTCAAACAAACAAATGAATGAACCAAAACACAACTCAATCCTGGATATTTCTTCCTTTGTAGTTCAGTGTTTGTGGTCCTACAGTGCCTCCTTGTGGTAAATGTACTCATCGACACTGTTGTTGACTCAAATTCCTAGTTTTGCTGCAAAAAATAAGAGATTAGTCATATTTAAATGTTTAACAAAGGCCAGATTATTCTCCTGTATTAGTTAGTCTTTGTTTATTTTTGTTCTTTTGTTTGTTTTTGTTCTTTGCTGTGAATAATTATGCATAAGGTAAGTGAGGAATAACTTTGGACTGGACATGTTTTTGTACATTTAAATATTGTTTCATTGTAAATAATGTTCAAATAGTACAAATACGGTGTCTGAAAATTACTCAATACTTAAAAACTGAATTTGTTAAATGTAATTATGTATGACCCATCTCTGTTTCTCTTCATCCCATAACAAAACCACACTTTATTGTTAAATTTTCACCAAAAACATTTTATTATTTCTACAAAATCAGACTGAGGAGGTTTTTATGACTGTACAGAGATAACTCACAGTAGAAAAAACAGCTTTGCACTTTGATCCAAGTAAACAAAACATAAACTACCCATATGACCAAAAACTGAATGATTCATATTATAATGTTGCATTGAGAGGAGCAGGTGACTGATGCGTAACCAGTCCTACCTCCTTTACGTAACAGAACCAAACGGTACGAAAATATGGACAAAGCGACAGGGCCCAGGACTGCTCTGAGACATGTGACCACAGGCAGGTGAACTGTGATCAGAAAAAATATCAAATTGCTTGGTTTTATTTGTGATTGTACAGTTACAGTTAGTTAATTAAGTCCACACTGTCATTTACCCCAGGTTTTAATTTCAGGCGCCATGGCACAGTGGATAAGCACACGCCCACTAATAAAATGATCATTGGTTCAAGTAATTTTGTCACTTTTGGGTCCAGCTGGAAACTTCAGAGCTGTTATATCTCAGTTTTTTAATTTATTCTTTTTCATTTTGCCATATTTCTGCCTGTCTTGGACCCGAAAGTGACGTCACACTTAACAACTTGATTGCCCTTGTGTCCCTGGGCATGATTCTGGATAGCAAACAAATTTGGACTTTTATTTATTTATTTTTTGTAATTGATCAAAAGAAAATATATTTGTGTGGATTTTGAACACAGCAGAACGTAGCAGTTTTAAAACATGTTCTCTTATTTAATTTATAAAAAGTTAAAATGTAATGATCTTTTTTTTTTTTTTTGAGGGGAAACTTAGGGACATGCTCCACCCACGTCACAGAAAAGACTTTCCATGCAACACGGCTTTGCACAACACAGGAATCAAACTACAAACCAATTATTATTATTATTATTATTATTCAGTATTTCATAAACCAAAACACAATGAACACTTTTAAAAGGGAAAATTTGAATGAAAATTTCACATTTGTCAGCGTTAAAAATAGACCTCGACCGTACATTTACTCTGATTTCAGTATTTACAAATATGTACATGGATTTGTAATATTTTTTCGTATCGACAGGTTACAAAAATGAAAAATTGGCCTTCAAATGCATATATCTCTATAGAAAGATGTGCTTTTTATGTGGAAGCAGGAAGGGGCTGATGGGAAATGGGTATGCACTGTAAAAATGTTCAAATAACATAAAGACTTATTCAGAATATTGTTTTGAATTGTTAAATCGTGTTTTGATGCTGTGTAAGTGTTGACTTTTCAAAACAACTTCTGAATTTAAGTTGATTAAACGGATGTAATCAATTCATTTTTGCAGAGTCACCAAATGTGGAGATATTAAGTTAAAAGGAGCGTCCAATGAGTCAAAAAGAATTAAACAAACTGTATAGATTTAGTAGATTTCCTAAACTGAACCCATCTGTAATCGCTAACACAATGTGGACCAAAAAAATGATATTGGTAACATTTACTCACAGTAGAATTTAGAGTATTATCCAATCAGAAAGCAGAATGAACTTCACACGAGCCTCGCATTTAGGTTGCCAGTTTCATTGTTGAAATCCACCTTAATCCTAAAAGATCTGAATCATCACTACCTAGACTAATGCCAGTGCAGCCTCTGCAGCTCAGTGAGTGAATTCTGGAGGTCCTGAGCTTCACATGAGGCCGGTCCATAAACTGAGAATGAGGAAAAACTAGTCCTCTATGTGCATGTCCTGTTGTGAATGTTAAAAAAAAATAAAACAGCAAAAATGGTCATGTTTTCCCATTATATTTTTTATGGAGTTTTCTTTTTCTTAATTACATCCACATTTCGTGACTGATTTGAATTCATTTTTACAGTTTGGCTTTGAAGCGGCCCTGTTAACATGCTTCAGTCAGAAGAAGCCCGCTCCATCGTCTGCATTTGTCAAAAAAGTAAAGTTTTGACATCCTAAAGATGAGACTACAGCCTTGAGTTAAATCTCTATGTGCTTTTAATAAACAGTAGGTGCATTTTTATTCAATTTTTTTTTTACCATTATAGAAAGCAAAAGATAACAGTCCAGATAGTGAGTGTTGAATTTAAGCATTTAAACTGACCTGGGATCAGCTCCTAAAGGACAACTGAACAAATGGTTATACATTTTTATTAATTGATTGAAGAATTGGTAAAGAAGGTATTTTTTTCTGAGTTGCTTTATCTTACATTGACAAATACTTGCAATTAGACCAAAAGTTAAAGGTGTACTATGTAACTTTTCTGGCACATTGCTTGTGTCCACGGAGATGTTATTGTTATTTCTATAGCAATAAACTTATCTTGTGTTTATCCAATTACAGTCTTTATTGGTATTTTATTGAACTGGGACTAAATCCAGATAACAGAACCAAACAAAGTCTACACTGGACTAAGCCGGGACCATCCCAGCAGTGTAAACGCTGCCTTAGTCTTAGGTTGGATATGGTTTAGTGCATTAATCACTGTTGAAGATCTGCGTAGTTTGGGGGTCTTGGGGTCAGAAAGTCTCCAAAACTACAACACAGAGTTACCAACATCTTAATAGATTTAATAGATAACAAAGATTTGTTTCCCTCTGAGCTGATCCTGGGTCAGTCTGAGTGTCTATTTATACAGTGCCTGGTTTACCTCAGAGCCACCGACAGACGACACACAGCGGCGGCCATTTTGGTTCCACAGTTGCACCAGATTCAATCATTATTAACTGAACATGGTATGAAATTGTATGATTACTTTAAATCGTACCCATCAATGGATAATTGTAAAGACAATGAGTAAAATTAGAAATGATCAAATGTATTCAGTTAAACCAAAATGCCACTATATGAAAAAGCCACAACGTCAAACAATGTTGGGCGTTGTGTAGTTTAGCACAGGTATATTCATTCACTAATTAAAATGAGTATCAATTTAATGTTAAGATGACTATAAAGGCTACATAATTATGACTATTGTTCATAAAGATCCCCTCCTTTTACCGCCACTTTGACATGGTGGAGGGGTTTCAATGCTCCAGTGATCCTGGGAGTTATGTTGTCAGGGCTTTGTGCCCCTGATAAGAGTCACTCATGGTAAACAGGTCCTAGGGGGACGGGTCGGAGCAGTTCAGAAGCCCCTTATGACAATTGTAACAGCGCTCAACCCGGCCCCAGACAAGCAGAACAAAATGGATGGGGGCTCATAAAGAATAAATTGTGTAAATTCTATGATACGTCCATGTAAATGACATAAAGGAAAACTGCAGCAAACTTTTGAAAATACAATCTCTAATTTCATCACCAGATGTCGCTGTAAAGGAGACAAATACCACTTAAACTGAAAAGTAGCAGTAACTTTTAGTAATTTGACGGTGGAGCAATAGCTATGCAAGATTTATATTTTACATTTCATAAACATCACCTCTCTGTGTCCACAGATATAATATTCAAATTAAATATAGTTATTTTCTAAAGCTGATTTATTCTTAATTACAAAAATACTGGCCACGGTGGCCAAGTTGTTAATGTTATAACTTTGCGTTTTGGTTCAAGATGATTATCCAATTAGAAAGCAGAATGAGTCTCACGAGTCCCTCATTTGTGTTGCTGAATCCAGTTGGTTTAAAATTTTAAAGGACTCTCTGAATTTCATCATCACTACCTAAACCCCAGCACCTGCAGCCAATCATGAATCAGTGCTAGTGCAGCCTCTGCAGCTCAGTGAGTGAATTCTGGAGGTTCACTCACTGAGTTCTGATCTTTCACAGCCCTGGCCTGTCCTATACGGAGAACACTTGTATGTGTCCTCTATCTGCAGACTTAGTACCTTTTTGAAAACAGTAAGAATGCTGTGTAAAGTTCCTTTATGTCTAACCCTCTGAAATGGACAAAGATAAAGGAAAAACTAAAATATATTCTCTTTGCGGCACCTTAAACAGGTTGTTTTAAGGCAAAGATAGAAATTAAATTGAAACAATGGCATTTGTGAGTTGTCTGTCAGTGGTTCCTATTTTGCACTTTTATTAAAATTTTGATATTTAAATTTGTGATTAAGGCTCGACGAGCAAGAGGTAAAAGTGCCCGTAACAAAGTCTAAAAGAAAATAAAAATCAAAACATTAAAACCACAATATCATGCATCCACTCCATTATTACAAACACATTTTACCAAACATTCAAAAAAACGCATCTAGTCCCTGCAAGAGTCTAAACTTCACAGCCTCAACTAAATACAAAGAAAATAACAGGAAATAAATGCTTTTTTCACAAATCGACGATAAAATACTGTTAAAAATATGGTTATAAACAGTTCTGTGTGAAAATAAATGAAAGGGTTCACAGCGTTGGAGCTTTTAAGGGAAAAAATTTGAAAAAGTCTGAGTTAAAATTCTTCAAAATTCCAAAAGAAATTTCCAAAAATAGTTCTTGATGTCACTTCAGCTGCAGGAATAAAACCACAAAATGCAAAAATCTTGAAATTCCAGAACCAGAAATTGGAAAAGTATTATCCACTTTGATTTTTACCCACTTTGATTTTAGTCGGCCTAGTTTGGCCTGTTGATTTGGTAGCCGTTTATTTAAAGGTTTTGGGTGAAAACATGGTACTGAAATTGGGTCGTTATAAATACAAAAGATACTGGTTTATCATAGACACCATTGAAAAAAATACTAATAATACAGTCAGATAATCCTTGATGAGATGCAGTGAACTGTGAATAAGAATCTTAATTGGACTATAGTTTAACTCTAGACTCTATAGTCACAGTTTGGCCTGATTTTTTTTTTTCTTCCAAATTTTAAGCAAAATGATGCACCAGTGAAGTAAGAAAACTGCAGATAAATTTATGTATTTTAAAACTAACCACAACATCAGTATTAACTGGCGTATTTTTGTTTTTGCAGAGCCCTGACCAATTGGGTAACCTTTCACATAGCTATATTTTAAAAAACAAAATCTACAAAAATACATGTTAAGACACTTAAAAGTATTTTTAATATTTACATGTGTGGGTTTTAAAAATACAGCAAACATCAGATAAAACATTTTTGAAAATACCAAATGTCTCTTGATCATTGGGCTTAGAACAGTTTTAAAATGCTGTGGTGAGTAAAGCAGCTGAGGTGGCATCAATAGTCCCCATTCACTTGTATTAAAAATATTGTTCCTTTGTTAAAAATGGGCAGATGAGGGTGTCGTCCACTGCTGTCCGTCTTGACCAGTCCACAATGGAGGAGATTTGGGACAAAAACATGATCCTGCCAATGCCATAAAAGCTTTCAATGCAATTCAAACATGGAGCTTATTTAAAAGGTGCAGCTCTGTAACATTTTAAAAAATCTGAACAAAAAATAAGAACTTGCAAATTTCAGAAAATCACGACGATAAAAGATTTCAGTAAATTGAAATGTGTACGATGTAGTTTTTCTGGTGTTCTGCTGTTGCTGCTTTGCTTCAGTATTGCATTAAACAGATCTATCTCCATGTAAACAAGCAGCTTCAAGTTATTTGTTTGCAATAAAACAGTTGTGACTGAATAAATGCAAGATAGACACGTTTAATGCTGTACTGTACTACATCCCCATAGAGACAAGCAAGAAACTTACATCTTAGAATTAAAACAACTTTCTTTTTGTTTTAATCTAAGGAAACCCAGGGAATTACTTATTATTGTTATACTGATTTGAATAAAATAACAGCATTAGGGAGAAGTAAAGTAAAACGAATGTACAAGATATTTAAATATTTAAAAGAATTCATCATTAGAAAACATATTTGATTAAAAGCTACACATTTGAATTGCATTTACACTTATTATTCACATTGGCAGAGAAGTGGGTTTATGTTTTTGTCCTGATCCAGATGAGTGACTCCAACAACATGCACTGGAAAAATACATATCTGGATCGGTTAAAATGACTTGAATTCTGAATATTTATTTTATACCAGCAGATTTGACAGGATTTTTTTAATGTTGAGGTCACTATTCTGCCTTGTAGTCGTTTTGTTTGTTTTGTCTGTTCATTTCTGCCAATGGGGTTAGAGAGTGCAAATTTCTTTCCCCCTTTCCAAAACTTAAAATATCTTGAAATATCTTGAAAATGTATGTACACTTTGGTCTAATAAGTCATTCAGTACAAACTAGTCAAACCTACTCAAAATGGTGACGTCATTCTTTCAGATGGAGGCGGAGTCAGTTTAGTAGCTCAATTATATGATATTTTCCCTCAGAAATGTCCAATTACATCTAAATCCATATATTTATCCAACCACATCTATCAAAAAGTGCACTATGTAACCTTTCTGCTCGTCTCCATGGAAAATTTGGAATCTTGTAATCCTGGAATGTTCCACAGTATAGCATTCAACTTATCTATTTCCATGGAGAAATGTGTGAATAGATGCCACTGAAACCCACTTTCAATAAAAATATTTTTCAGAGTGTCACATAAAAAATACTTTGAAAAACACCCGCAGTGAAGTAAATGTCTAATGCCAGAACTGGGAACATTCCAGGCAAAAAGATAACATCTCCATGGATACAACCAAGTGGCATACCCTTCACCAGAAAAGTTACATAGTGTACCTTTATACATCACATTCCTATTGATAATTTGCAGCTGATGCCATCAAAATTCCCTCGATGTGAAGCTAACTAGAAGCACTGCTCTATCTGAAGCTTTAATCTGAGCTTTGTTTTAACACAATCTGACCATAAAGAACTGACTTAATTGGAACAACAGGAGAGCAGAGTTTTACAGTTAAACACGTCTCTCTCAGTTTACATTACAATCAGAAGCTAGCTAGCATTAGCCAACTGTTTTTCAGTTAGTCACTCCTACCTTTTTTTGTTGATAATCAAACACATAAACAGGGCCTTGAATGCTCATATGGATCACAGGCTCCTGAAAATGTGTTGTTTAAATACATTTTGAGTTTTCAGATAATCTTAAAACGTATTCGGCTGTGTTTGCTTATGTGTGTGTTCTGTCACCATGGTAACTGCTGAACAATCCTCCATAAACACACATGCAGAACAGCCTCAGAGCGATGTAACTGCACAGTATAAATAGAAGTATGAATTCAAGTCATTTTAACAGTTGTATTTTTTGCAGTGTTGTGTGGTTTGGGGGTAGAGTTTGTGAAGGGTTTAAGGTGGTACAGTTCACATCATGACGTGGCGTCGCCGGTGCAGGGACAGGTGGTCAGATCTGGAGAAGGAGCGGTCACATTCGGTGCACCTGAACGGTTTGATTCCTGTGTGTTTACGGAAGTGTCGCGTGAGTTCATCGGAGCGAGCGAAACGCCACGTGCAGCCCTCCCATGTGCAATGGTACGGCTTCTCTCCTGCAGGACAACACAGGGACGGGTTAGATACAAACAAGGCAAGTTTCATTACACTCAAGACCAATGAAGTGAAATAATATTTATACATTTGATTTAAAAAAAGAAGAGTGCTGATCTTTTCAGTTCATTTCAGTTAAACTCAACAGAACAGTTTTGAGACTAGATTTAAACATTGTCAGAGTAAAGGTCTCTCTCATATTGTAAGAAACACTTTGCAGTTCTTAGTTGCATAACTCACAGGGTCCTGAACTTTCTACAACACAAAACTAGACCAAGGCTAAACCCAGACTAAAAGAGTTTAGTTTAAAGGGCAAGGTAGACTTTTTGTCCCAGAAAAGCAGCAGTAAGTTACCCCCTGGAGATCTTGACCTAGGCTTGGTCCAGACTACTAGCTAAATATTATCTTATTGAGCATTTTCTAGGTTGATTAAGAAAACCACCAAAAAACCCAGCAAGACACAGGCAGGACAAGCAAACTGTCCACAGATGGGTGGTCAAGGGATCACCATCTGGAACTGGAATTATAGCTGTGAGACGAAAGGGCTACATTATATCCCTGGACCAAATGGGTCGTTTTGAGTGGAGTTTGCATGTTCTCCCCATGTCTACATATTCAATAAAATGTATAAATAAAACTGATATTTCTTGTGTCCTCCTTTTTCTTGGCATCTTAGAAAGAGTTTAAATCTCAACCAACTTGAAGAAATACCATAAAATGTTCTGGGAGGTGACACGTCAAATGCATGCTTCTATAGAAATAGAAAGATGTACTTCAGAACATTCTCAATGGAGATAAACAGGTTGTTTGCCATACAGTGGAAGACTATAGGAACAATACCGCCTCCCTTTCTGCTATATGTAATTAAAGGCACGTTATGTAACTTTTTTGGTGGAAGATCCACCAGCTGCTTGTCTCCTTGGAGATGTTATTGCTTTACCTGGAATGTTCCAGATTAATCTATGGCATTAAACTTCTTCATGGAGACATTCCAGACAGAGCAATAATATCTGTATGGATAGACGCAGAAGTCACATAGTGCAACTTTAAACTGATGTATAATACATGTAGTATTTTCCTTATCCTCCCTAGTTCCTGACCTGTGTGTATCCTCCGATGGGCCTTGAGGTGTGAGCTCTTGGTGTAGACTTTTCGGCAGCCCTCGTAGTCACACATGTGGATCCTGCGCCGCTTCACGTCTGGAGAGTCTGGGTCCAGCTGGTCCAGGTCGATCACAGCACTAAAAAAAACAAAACACACAGAAGAGTTTAGATACAAGACATACATAAAAAGTCAATCATTTTATGTGTGTAAAATAACATTTTTTCCATTTTGTATATACTGTTTAGTTACAAATTAAAACATTTGTACACACATCCAGGAGCATTACAATCTGATAAAATAATAATCATACATTTTAAAATGTTTGAAAAGGTTTAAAATCTATTTGAGTTCATAATAAAACTCCATGAACACAGAATGTTTTTAGATTATATAATCTAAATAACTGTAGTTTATTTATTTATTAACTGTTGCAAATTAATTGCAATTTCTATTTGACCAAGATGCAGCGAGGCCTTAAACTCCAGCAGCACATTTCTGAACTAGTGTTGTACTTTTAGCTTCGTCCACTAAGAGGCAGAATTTATCACACGATATCACTCACAGCCTTCAAATAGTGACTCTAGTTTTTTAACAAGTATATTTTAAATGATGATGTTTTTACAACTGACTAAATGATTAGAACAGAAATATGCCAGTACTCCAGCCTTTCTTAAGATACTTTTATAACAAATACCCCTAAAATAAAATGCACAAATGTTGAATCTGATCATTTACATCAGTGATAAGATCCATTATTATCCTTATAATCCTACAATATTTATTCAACCACACAAAAATTCTGCATTAAACATCTGAATAAATGTGCCTGTCCCCATCTCAATTACATCTCTAAAGTAGGGTATAATGTCATCTGAAACCACCTTCTCGCTATCAAACTGTAAATTCATTTTTTTAATTGTTGGGATGATCATAACATTCAATAGACCAATACTATTTATTACAGATGTGGGGCAGCTGAAATGAATGTTGTTAAAAATGCTGATTTGTGTTGTAATACAATAAGTTAATGGGCTTAGTCACTGATATAGACAACCGAGTTAAGCATTTGTGAATTTGCCTTTTAGATATTTCATGGCAAAACACAGTGTAATCCATAGGGAAATCTGTTGCCCCCATCTGGGATTATGACATCATCACATTTGAGAATTGAAAACCACTAATATTTTAACCATCATAAAAAAAAACACAAAAAAAAAAACTCTAGTTGTTGTTGTGATGCCATTTGAAAACCAAACCAGTAGAAAATTATTATTGTAATTATTATTATTTAGCCTTGTGTTAAATTGAAAGCACCACCCACTGCACCATCTTTCCCTTCGTTTCTATGGTGGTGTGAGTGACAGCCTGGTGCATTACGTAATCTTGTTTACCGCCCTGCCCAGTCCCTCTCTCTCTGTTTCTCTTTCTCTCCCTCCCTCCCACCCACACACACACACACACACACACACGCAGATATCCCATGATGCTTTGCCCCACCGAGGACACTCCCGGTGAACGGTTACAGCTGCCTCGCCCATTGGGTGTGGCACAGGCTTAATAACAATTCTCCACACGAACGCACCACCTCCTCCACTGTACCGACTTGTTTTATGTGGAAAATGTTACATGGCGTCTAATTGAGAACACTCTAGTGGTCATTTATGGTTTAAATGAAGGCTGCAAAATATTAGAAATGTCATTAAAATGTGTGTGGCATTTTAATATATAATTTAAGAGCAAGAGCAAGTCAAATTAAGACTAAAATAGAATTAATTCATCTTGGTGTACTACTCAAACTGTGTCAAAATGCAAAGATCGGATGGAGTTGTTATCGCTTTGTCTGGAATGTTCCACACTATAGCATTAAACTTATCCATCGTTTAATTAATTACAATTTAAGACATCAAGAAGTCAAAGTAATACTAAAATATAATAGTATTTAGTAATAGTATAGTAATAATCCTTAATTTACTACTCAAACTATGTCAAAAAACAGTTAATGATTGTCAATTGCTTGTCACTACGGAGATGTTATTGCCTCTGGAATGTTCCACAGTATGGAATTAAACACCTTTTTCCATGGAAACAAGCAGCTGACATACCCTAGCGAAGTTATAATGAACTAAATGCCAGATAGATAAGCTCAATGCCATACCGTGGAACGTTCCAGACAAAGCAATAACATCTCCATAGCGACAAGCAATTGACAGACTCTCCACCAGAAATGTGGAGCTTTAATCATTTTATTTTGACACAGTTTCATACATATTGAAATATCACACCGATTTCTCCATGGAGATGTCATTGCTTTAGTTGACAACTCTATGGCAACAATTATCTATTCTGGCATTTATTTCATTATAACTTGGCCAGATGGCTTCAACTGCTTGTTTCCATGGTTTAATGCCATACTGTGAAACATTCAGGTAAATGACATCTCCATGAAGACAGGACAATTGTGGCTGTACTGTATATTGGACCTTTTAAGATTTAAGTATAAGCTGGTTTCCTTAAACCATCACATTCTGTTCAGTTCAGTTATATAAGAGTCCAGTCACACCAGCTCAGCTCTAATGTAATGAGTCACACTTCCAAAAAGACCACATTACCCACAATCCCCCACTGTGCATTAGCGTGGCACTGCTTCAGCCTGTCGCCTACGATCTCAAAGGAGACCCAAGCATTTGCAGGACTTTTGCAGAGGCTGTGAGTGTATTGTCATGACAAATGTGCCTCAGTAAATATATTGTGAAAATGCTCCTTCAGATCGGCAGCCAGTTATTCAAAAGTGTAGTTGGGTTGGGCCACAACAACTGGTCTGATTAATCGTGAGTAATTAAACATTTATGAATAACCATTATGTGGAGTATGTCTTGTCCCAGTACAAATATATTGTATAAGCAGCTCCTGAGGTCAAAATATATCCACTGTGTAAAGTTCGCATCTAATTATAAAACGTTTTTGTCCAGTAATCAGGATGTCCGCGCTTATCATGCTAGTTGTTGTTAGAGTTACTGTGACGGCAAGCTCCACCCTCTGGCTTCTGGAAGTTGTGAATAGCATTTCTAAACTTATAAATTAGGATGCTCTGAATGCATAAAGTGAGGAATGAAGTCAGACCAGTGCAAACCGTTTAAAATGAAATGTTCTGTTTTACGGCAAAAATCAGGTACAGCGCTTTTAATATGTTTAAAATAAATATAAGCTGAATGCAAGCGAATCTCTATTGTGCGATCAATAACATTCTATCAAATCTTGAATGAATGAAAAGACTGAGAGCTCTATATAAGATTATGATGCTTATTTATAGCAGGGAAACTTTACAGCTCACCACCACAGTGCGACGGCGGAGTGAATGAAAAGTGCACTTAAACTGTTTTGTACCAAACTCAGCACTAAACATAAAAGAGTCTATGGTGCATTATTCAATTAGATGTGACTGTATGGTTCTATGGAGTACAGAGGAGCAGGTACCTGGGGTCAATGCTCTGGCTGATGACTGCACAGGACTCACTCTCTGCATCACTGTCGCTGTGGATCTCTGGAGACGTCGAACCGGGTTTAATACGGACTGAGGGACAACAGCAGAGAGTCAGGTGTGAATGCACTGATATGGAGCCAATAAGGTGACAGAACAGGACAATACATAACCACACCAAGAAGCTTTTTTTAGTAGGTATTTAACTAAACTAGTATTAAATATTGGTACCGATCCAAGAAAACTTGTCGGATCGGTCATCAGTTCCATTATGTCGCTTCAGCTGATACATCCTGTTTGGACCTTTAACTGAAGGTAATGAGGCTCTTTACTGACGGATGTTTGAACTTTAAGTAATACAAAGCTGTCCACGTGCAGGATAATAACTGTTGGATCAATTTTGTAATAAGTTAACTATGTTTTGAGGAAAATAAATATACATTTTCAATCCTCACACTGATATCGGTTAATATCAGATATTGGCAGACACACAGTATCAATATTGGTATCAAGCTGGATTGGTGCATCCCTGTTTTTTAGATAAAGTTTATTAGTTTAGCCAAAGCTGTTTTCTTAGACTATGTACAGTACAACAGTGGAGGTTTATGGGTGGCTCCTAACTTAAGGAGTTATAGTCAATTAAAATGATCTGATTAAACACAAATACAAGACTATTTACATAACTGAGTAGTTGACTAGTAAAACAATTTTTTTCTATTGTACAGTGAGCCTTTTTCAAATACAATATCTTGTCTTGTCTATTTTCATGAACCTTATTAGACACAAATAAATGTGCCTTTTAATAATAAAATAATAATAAATAAATAATTCCTAATTGTTCACATTTACATTTGAGGCTTGCCACAGCTTTAATTAAACCATAGTTTTATGCTATACTATATTTATCTTTGAAAATGCTATAGGTCCTAAATAGCCAGGTTATAAATTGCCCCTCCTTCTCTCCTCACCTGAGCCCTCTGCCCTGCCGTCACTGCCGATCAGAGGCACGGTTATGGCTGCAGTCGCCACCCCGTCAGAGGGCATGGCGGTGTAGACCACGGGGAGAGACTGGACCACCACGGGGATGGTCTGCAGCTGGCCCACCTTACTGGGCATGCTCACGGACGGGATGGTATGGATCACATGGAGGATCTGCTGCCCCCCTGCCCCCTGTGTGGCCAAGATGGATCCCGGCGACAGGACCTAGAGACGAGGGAGAGTTAGGGAAGAGAAATAAAAGGTAAATAAATAAGAAGAAATATTATTACAGCTGGGGAGTTTCAAAGTGTTTCATCCTAGAAGGACTAGTTCAGTTATAAGTCCATGGCATGTGTTCAAATGTCCACCCTATAATCAATATTTCCCACAATGCAATTGTTTTATATTTCCCACAATGCGTCATGTGGTCAGCAATGGTCCCTAGACTGTCAAATCTGAAGCAAGATTAACTTCAAAAGTCGGTGAAAACACTGAGGCAGCTTCAAGACTTTAATTTTAAATGTGAGCTTTTGTAAGCTCACCTTGTGTACAGTTAAATAACAAAAACATTATAAATTAATCAATTGGTGTGGATTCTTTGATGATAGCAAGCGCATTTTTTGTCACAGCTACCCTGAGGTGGCAGAAACGAGGCTGCCAATCTGAGCAATCGGCCCCTCCAACTACCACCAACCACAACAAAAACTATATTCACACATGGACAAGGTAGGTGAGCATTTTTGAGTGCTTTGAATTAATGGTTGATGTGACATGCGTAAATGAAGCAAAAAGATAACTCCAGGTATGTTTTTGATGAAGGGACAACAGTATAACAGGGGGAAAAAAAAAGTCCATACAATTCCAAAGACTCACCATGGACCCTATTGACTGCACGTTGGCTGGGACGGGCGTGGCGGTCAGACCTGGCTGTGTGATGGAGGGCACGGGGTTGAGGGCGGGGCTTGAGGTGGATGCGGGGAGGGGCGAGCGTGGCTTGTTCAGGGACAGGTCCACGGGCTCCGTCTGGTCCACGGTCTGGATTTCAGGTACAGAATCCACCGACTCGGCTTTTAAAACGAGAGGCTCCAACTTTATCTGCAGTTCTGTGGGCACTGAGCTGAACGGCGTCTGGGAGGAGAGAGTGAGTCGAATTAGATGATAAAAAAGTACATATTTGACCTTAGTTACAATTACAATAGTACAATTAGATGTCATTCAAGGCCCGGTATCTGATTTTATTACCCATGTATTTGAGCAAACTTTTCCCCAGTACTGATATATTCTATCCTGAGGTCAAAATAAGTCTGTTGTGTATAGTCTGCATTTAATTACCAAGCATTTTATTGTCAGTTTATCAGGAAGTTCATCTTAGCATGCTAGATGCCATTAGCTTTACCATGATGGCACTCCGCTCTGGTCTCTGAGAGTTGAGAGTTCAGCTCATAAACTTACTGCTTTGAATTAGGATGCTCAGAATGCAAAAGTTAAGTGAGAAAAACAACTTTGGACCACTGCAAACCATTTGAAATTAACTAGGTCTGTTTTTCACATTTAAAGACCAAATACCACTGCAGAAAAACAATAGCCTTTTAACATAATTACTAATAGGAAAAAAAGGAAAATAAAACAATGACTAACAAACAAAGGACTTACTCAAGAAATCCTAACAACTCAGGACTAAACCAGGTCATCACACTAGGACTAAAGTGGTTATAATTACTTATCTAAAAGCTGTGTTCACACTTGTTCAGGTTTGGTCCTGGGCGTTTGGTTCTTGAGTCCACTTTAGTCCTGATGAAAACATATTCTGTTCTAGATTTCAATATGTGTATAATAATACAATAATGTATTAAAAACTATTTAGTACTAACATTACCAACAAAAAATGTGTTATGTACCACTTTTGTCGTTAAAATGCAATGATAAAAAATGTACACACGACGAGGGTGGGCGCACTTTGAATCTGCTCATGAACTTTGTGAATACTCAGCCTAGTCTTTGGCTCGGGTCCAACCAAACTGCCGCAACAGAGGCCAGAAAGAAAAAAAAAAAACTACTAACAATGGCTGCTGTGTGGACGGCAACAAGACCTCACTGGTACAGGCCGCACTGGGAGCTCTCAAATCTATGCTGCTTACTGTATATTTATGTATTTGGTGTGTGTTTAATATAATAAACACTAAGTCCCTGTGTTACTGTGGCAGAGTGGTTAGCCTGTCTTCTGCCTCTCAGTAAGGAGGTTGTGGGTTAGACTCCTGATCTCCCTGATGTGGCGGTGCATGTCTTCCCTTTGTTACTGTGGCAGAGTGGTTAGCCCATCTCCTGCCTCTGAGCAAGGAGGTTGTGGGTGTGACTCCTGATCTCTTTGAGTAGAGTCTGCATGCTTGGCGTAGTCCCGGTTCAGGGTGTGACTCCAAACAAAGGCTGTGTGCTTGGATCAGCTGATGGCTCCAGTTTCCATGGAGACAAGGGCTTTTCCCGCCCACTTCCTCCACTGCATCATCCCCAGGCTCTTCACAAACAGGACTAAACCAGGACTGAAACAGGACTAGATCAAGACCAGACCAGGACTGAACCAAGACTAGACCAGAAATTAATCAGGACTAGACCAGGACTACACCTAAACTGAATCAGTACTGAACAAGAACTGAACCATGACTAAACCAGAACAGAACCCAAACTACACTTGGGCTAAAGGACCAAAACCAAGATTAAACCAGTACTAAACCAAGATTAAACCAGTACTAAACCAAGATTAAACCAGTACTAAACCAAGATTAAATCAAGCTAAATAAGGACTTAATCAAGTGTCAACATTTGAATTGATCCAGCATAAAGCCAAAAGAAAAACAGTAAAGATTGAATAAAAAAAAACTATGAACTGACTAACCCTAACATCAGGGTTAAAAGGCAGGGTTACATATAATTTCCTTAATCAAACTGTGATTATCTTTGCTTTTATTGCCAGACTTCCCAGACAGACTAGGAACCATCTCTGTGGTTCTTGTTGCAAAATGGGTCACCAGTTTTCATCGCGCAATTAATTCATGTGAAAGAATTTGAAGCTGCTACGCATCCAACAATAAGATATGCAAAATGAGTAACACAAACAATACTGCAGCAAACTGTGAAATAAAACAGATAAGAAACAAATGTTACACCACGAATATAGAAGAAAGTAATTAATAAAATGCACCTAAGCAAACAACAGTGATTGTAATCATGATTAAAACTTAAAAAGGGGGTGTACACAATTTTTTGCTGTAATAAAGTAAAATTAGTTCAACCCCTACATGTCGAAGAAGCTCTTTGATGTGAGACTGTGTGTGCTGTATGCATCTTTTGGCGAATCAGGAAGTGGCCTAATGCTTGTGCGCTGTTAGCATGCTAGGTGTTGCATTTCTGTAACAAACTCCGCTCTGGCTTCTGAAAGTTATGAAAAGTGCTTATAAACTAATTGTGGTGAATAATTAGGGGGCCAGGAATGTTTTAGGAAACGTTTAAGATGGTAAAAAAATGAAATAAAATCAGATGCAGTGCCTGTCATTACACGTGAGACCAGCTCAAAGTAGCCCATATCCCAGTTTAAGAATCTGTTTGTTTTGCTAACAAACTAATTTGTATCTTGACAATTCATTAATAACTAATCTAGATTATAACGGTACTAAAACTAAACTAGCACTAAACACAGAATTAGCTGTAAACCTGAATAAGCATAAGCCGTGAGCCTTCTGAGAGATAAGAATCATGGGTGTGAGTTTCGAGCTGCACCTGCCGCGGCTGAAATGGATCCGCTACAATGGAGACATGAGCAGGCAGCAGCTGGAGCAGAGGCCAGGCCCACTGACCTCCAGAAAACAGGGCTGAACCAGGACTAAAGCTGGACTGAACCAGGACTAAAACAGGGCTGAACCAGGACTAAAACAGGGCTGAACCAGGACTAAAGCTGGACTGAACCAGGACTAAAACAGGGCTGAACCAGGACTAAAACTGGACTGAACCAAGACTGAACAGGAAAAACAAGGACTAAAACAGGACCACAACTAAACCATGACAAAAGCAAGGATGAACCAGGACTGAACCAGGACTAGGATTGCAACAGGACTAACACTGACACAACTAAACCAGGGAAAATCCGCACTAAATGAGGAGTAAACCAGCCCAAACCAGGACAAAGCCTTGACAAGATCAGGCAGTAGCTGGAACAGAGGTCTAGCCCATTGACCTCAAAAAACAGGACTGAACCAGGACTGAACCAGGACTGAACCAGGACTGAACCAGGACTGAACCAGGACTGAACCAGGACTGAACCAGGACTGAACCAGGACTGAACCAGGACTGAACGAAGACCATAAATTCCTTCTCCTCTTCACATTCTCCCCACTCCTTCAAAAGGCCAAACAAGATCCACACCCAGCGGTCGCAGACGGGCCCTATCCAAAAGCTTAGTCCATTCCTGACTGTATTCAAAACCATACGAACCATACCTCACATTTCACACTGCAAACAAAGGCAATATGCAAATCTTTACCAACAATAGTCTATTTTGTATCAGAATATTATTTCTTCTTTATTTAACCCATTCACTGAACCCAAGATACATTTGTTTTGTCCCAGTACAGGTATATTGTGAAAGCAGCTCTACATTTATATCGTTCGCAAACCAGGAAGTAGGCCTACACTATTATTAGCATGCTAGTTGTTGATGATAGCAAAAAGGGATGAAAAGCACTTGTAAACTCATCGTGGTGAATAGTTAGGATGGCCTGAATTAATAAGATTAATAAGGAATAACTGGATCACTGCAAACTATTTAAAACAGAGTAGTTCTTTTTTTCTGCTTTTTTAAGATAGTAAAAATCTGGTAGAGCACATTTAAATCATTGAGAACCAGCTAAATATTAGACCACAGTTTGTGGCAAATTCAAATGTGCAATAAAATTAACATATGACCCAGCAAATGCTATATTAAAACAATCCATCTCACTAGCCTCCTCTCCCATCCGTCTCTTCCTTCACCACATGGACAAACTTAACAGACCCACACCCAGAATGCTCCCTCCACCCAAGCGCAAATGTGAGGCTGGTCCCACACCCAGCCAAGAGCTCACCCCACCCTGCAGTGCATGGATCCACCCAAATGTCTGAAAAGGTTTGCAGCAATTCAAAGAAATGTAGCAAGAACTGAAAAACCACAAAGTCTACTGTATTTTTCCAAACAACTCTGCACTTTTCTTTCTGATAATGCCAGAGCCATATGTGAAGTATCCATCTGTTAGCACAGTGTTACCAACAGGGAGCAACAGGCAAAGTGGTCTCTGCCTATTTGCAAAAAAAAAAAGAGTGTTTTCTTTTAGGGTTTCACAATTTATTGTAAGTATCAATATCGCAATATTAACTGATGACTTAGTGCTGGTTATAATATAATTCTTTATAAAAATAAAATTATTGAGCCAACGGGTATATTAAAACATCACAGTGGTGTTACAAAATTTGACAATAGTTCTGCAGTGTCTTCCAAACTTTCCCAGCTTTACTTATTGGAGTGAGATGTTAACAGACATCCCCTACATTTTAAATACAGACCCGCCATTAACAAACACCATTTCAAACTGCACTATTCAAAGTAGCGGCCTGTCTGCAACTGTGTATTTTACATTATGCAAATAAGACCCTCGTCTCCACACAGTGCCACACATTTGTCTCAGGCTGAACACTTTTAAGTTGCACTGAGAGAAATCCATTTGACCTTTTAACCTATTTGCATTTAGGGAAGAAATCCTGGATCTAACAAGTTCAGACAAGCCCCTCAAACCAACTAATAAAGACAACCTAACCTGCCAGACTACAAGAGTGAAATAGCTATTGTCTTGTTTATTGTAGTTTTCACCAGACTAATTAAAAGACACTGTCACTGATCTTTACCGGCTTGAAAACAGGAAAACCAGAACTGATTCATTTTAAACTGCACTGAGATTTGACTAAAAGTGCACCAACTACATTTTGAAAAATAGTCAGAAATGCATTGAAACATATAAACTTATCAATACCCTCAGAATAAATGAGTCATACTGAGTAAAAAACACTATAACAAGGATATATATTAATAATTAAGGTAATATTAATTTATTGCAGGTCAATGTATTTGGAAAGAGGTACTGAAAGCGTGAACTACATCAACAAAGTAATTTTATGACTTGTCACAAGTTAATAGACAATCTAATGTTGACAAAAGGCGTGGAGATTGCTGCTGTTAGTATAAATCAAACTCAGACACAACGGTTTAGATTAAAATAGGTAACTTACTTCAGACAGTAGAATGTACTTATGAGCACACTTTGGATTTGGAGACGACAGCAGAAAGGAACCTGCCCCTAGTCGCTCACACACCAGAACATGTATGAAGTATCTTGCTCAAGGATACACGACAATATGCACTGAGTGGAATCGAACTGCCAACCGGCATTAATATGAAAGGTAGTAGTAGTATAATTTCAGTCCATTCACTTGAACCCTAAACAAGTCATTTACAGAGATGTTTAAAGAGGGGGTATTTTTCTTCTAACACATATTTAGATCACCATGTTATATTTTATTCTTTTGAAAATGTTTAATAGGTTTCAGTTTAGTTTTTGGTGCCGAGTCCCCCTCTTTTTGCCCTCCGCGCTATGTCACACAATAAGGAAACTACTGCATATTGCATCAGGTTTGGAAGTTGTAGTGTCTTGTTTTGTATCATGCTTTTGCAAACTCACCCTTCATTTTCTATAAAATTTTGGTGGACTGCACTGACTCAAGGTATACAGCCCTAGTGCAAAACTCGAGCTCTTGTGCCCAAAACATGACATCATTAGCCCTCCCTCTCCCCTCCTCGTCTCAGTTACTTCAGCCCTACGCACGCCCAACGCCTCTCCATATCTTTGTACTCAGTTGGTGCTTCCTCCCTGTACTGAAGTGCTGTCGTTTTGTTGCATGATTCCCAAAAACAGATCACCATTGTGAGGAGCGCTTGAGACCGATTTAAACCCAGGGAGAGGTCCCTTCTGGCAGGTATTCAACTCTCCGCCTAGCCCTGTGGAGCGGGGGGCAGGGAGCTACTGGCACCAGCAAGGCGAAAGCCCCCCAAACCCGCTTTCAATCACACATTCCTCTGCACAATGTACTATAATGCCAAGAAAACTATAGAGAAAATGCTCTCACAATTTAAAGGTGCACTATGTAACTTTTCTGGAGGATAGCCACCTGCTTGTTCACATAGAGATGCTATTGGCTTTACCTAGAATGTTCCTAGTCATATCTCTGGGGAGATAACAGTATGAATGCATGTTATTCAAGGTTTTTGAGCAATGGAAATGCTAAATAAATGCTAGTTAGATCAGCTTAGTGCCATACTGTGGAACATTCCAGGCAAGGCAGTTGTCCATGGAGACAGGCTGATGGATAAACATCATACATGAAAGATTTAGTTTTGATTGAACAACCCCACTTGTATATGCAGTGCCTAAGGTAGTGACATCTCTAATAGTGCTACTAACAAGGCATTTTAAATCATAGTGAGGAACATTCCAGGCAAAGCTCTCTCTATGGAGAAAAGCAGGTGGCAGACATCCACCAGAAAAGGTACATAGTGCACCTTTTTAAATAGCAGCATATTATGTGCATCTGCAGAAACATGTTTCTGGATTGCATGTGATGAGGAGCTGGAAGAGAAACAGGAAGTGAAAGGTCAAAGGGAGGTGGTAACTATGGTGACAGGACTAGCTTGGCGCTCAAGCTAAAGCTGACCGTGACCTCTGAACCGTGATAGACAATAACATGATGTGACAACCTAAATTAACACAAACATTTAATTATCTGTCTCTACTGATAATTAATAAATATAAACAGAACAAAACAACCTCAAGAACTGAAAGAAAAAGTTCCCTCCATTACTTAAGAGAGCCTGAAAAGAGAGAGAGCCTAAAACTGAAAGCAAAAATGTACGTTTAATTTAATGACCAGTCAAATAAATAAACTTTAAAAATAGTAATAGTAAGAGCAGTAGCAGCAGCACTAGTATATGGTGGGAAACGTATCTCACAGGGGAGAAATGTAATTGTTAAGGCAACTTTTATTATAAGCCAGGGACCAAAAAATATGGATGCAATCACAAAAATGCTAGAAAGTTAACTATCTACTAGCTACAAACATTATAATGAAAATAGCCTATGCACTTGTAACTTGTAGCTGTATTGTAGCCATAGTTGGTGTAGTTCCAATAGTAGTTGCAGTAGTAGTAGCAGAAAGTGTTATAGCAGAATTAGCGGCAATAGTATTAATAGTAGTAGCAATGTTAACAGTATTAGTAGTAGTAATAGTAATAGTAGGATAGCAGCAGTAGTAAACAGCAAATGTAATCGAGATCTAGCAGGCTGTGAGACTAATGATCCAAACCTGAGATGTTTGGATATTTCTTTCCCAAAGGATTGGACTAAAAGAGCATTGACTTCCTGAAGACGTTATCTGCAGACAGGAAATGCCTCCACCCTTTTCACAGAGGCGCACCACCACACCCCCCACAGCCACACCCATCATCACCCGCCCTCCTCCCGCCCTCCTCCTGCCCTGCTCCAAGTCACAGCCACCCCCTCCCAGCGGGGTGGCTGACAGCAGGGGTGTGGCCACATCACACTCCTCACAGGATACAGGCAGGCCAGTTTAAAGCTGAAAGACATCGGGCCTGTTTAGCCGATATTTTATAGAGATTAGTTTGGGACCATTTGTTACACCAATGAGTGATGATGATTGGACCAAAAAAGTGGTGGAAAAAAAACCATTGCCCTCCCATGATATAGAAATTAATCTACTAATGAACAGCAATTACTACTAACACTACAACTGTGTCTATTGCTACGACCAGGAGTAATACTAAAAATAAGCATGATGAAAATCTAGCCAGTACTTAACTAGGTCTAAACTTGCAGTGAAGCAATGTCCCAATTAAAACTTTAAGACCCTTAACGGGATTAAAGCAAAGTAAACATTTGACTAAAATTAGTCAAACTAGAATTTAAAATGGTGGAAATCTTGGCTTACAATGAATCAAACAAGCTAATTATTTAGTCTGGAGTTAGTTTTTATTATGTTTAGTATGTTGAAGCTCAGTATAAAACAAACTTACAAACAAGAAAAAATTAAATTACTGAGAATGACTGATGTAATCGAAGTCTGTATAACGCAGTGTTGAGTTGTTTTACTGCTGAGAGGAGCAGAGCACATGGTTTGAAATGAGGCTAAGGCAAAGCACCACGCCCTGCCCCCACCCATCACCAACGCTGCCCCACTTCCCCCGAACCACAAAAGTAGAGCCTGCAGCCCCCAGCCCCATAGAGCCACACAATCACACTGACAACATCCAGTGAAGAGGAAGTCCAAGAGAGACATTTATAAATGGTTAATTAGTTTACAAGTACTATCATGGTTTGTAAATACAGCTGTTTAAAGGTAGTGCATGTAGGGTTTTTTTAAAATATATTTGATAAACATTACATAGACTGAACTACAGTAAACATGTTCAAATCAAGTATGGGTTAAACTGCTCTAAATTACTAGAATGTGATGCTGATATATTCATAATTGCGAAACACAAAATAGAATTTTTTTTAAATGTTTTGATCCTGAAGCCAATTTTCCCATTAAAAAGCAGAATGAGCTTGTAATTTTGGGTTGCCAGATCTAAATGACTAAAACCAGTTTGTAATAAACCCAAACGTGCTCTGATGATGCGTCCTGGGTATATTACAGCTTATAGCATCCGAGTTACAGTTCTGATTGTATTAATTTAATCTGCTTTAGTTGTCAATTTGCATCAACAGATCATAGTACTTTATGGCTACAGCGAGCAGAAGTATTAGCAGCGTTGCATCAAGACCAGCTGTGCACTAACTCCAGGCAGTTTTTAAAAATGTATGCTGTTGATTTTAGTTTAGACACATATTCATTTTGACCGGCAGCTAAACGCGGAGTAAATACCTTTGATGAATTAAGCAACGATTTAATTTAGGGACAGTTTATGGAAAGTCTATAAAAGCCTGAGAACAAGATGTGTTAGCACTTAGCATGGTTAGCATAAAAAGTATTGCGAACAAACGGCAACTTTATTTCAGTGTCCACAATGGTGCATGATCCTGCTGTCACCCACTGATTCTGCATTGATGTATGGGTCAAATGCACAATCAAGCATACTTTTTCACATTGTTGCTGACATTCTGTAAGCAAAAGGTCTTATAAAAAAATTTGATTAATGCTATTCAAAACATATGGAGGTTTAAAGTCTGCTTGTAGTCCTTTAGATTTGGGAGTGAATCCAGCATTTAATCGGCCTATTCCCATATAAATAGACATTTTCCTAGTACTGGTGTAGCCAGAGCCACTAATCATCTAATCGACACCAAGACATGTCTTTAGTCGACCAAGAATTTCTTTAGTCGACTACAGCACTAGTTTCAAGGTATTGCATAAACCAAATGTCATTTATAATTCAGCAGATCCCAAATACCATGTCTACCCTTAGCTGGCTCCACCTCATGTTCAGAACACAAGCCCACCTGAACAGACACGCAGGCGGGCGCGAGTACCTTTATGACTGTCATTACGTGCAAACTTTAGAGAGAGCACAGGATGGAGTGGAGCTCAAGGCGATGCAGCAGGATATATAGGAAAATAGGATGTAATTTAAAGGCACAAATTGGTACGCAAACATTCAAGTGCCTGCAGTGTAAGGTTATGCTATGGAATGATGCAAAGTTACCGCAATTCATTCTCTATTCTTTAGGTTGTTGTAGGTGGCCGGGGAAAGTACCTGCTACTTTGGGCATTGGAGATAATTTACTATCGAACTATTGCCACTTCTCAGCATTACAACTTTTACAAACAGCATATATTCAAATAAATAAATAAATAAACTTGAGAATAAACCGGGACTAGGCACAAATATATTGCAAAGCTATTGTAAATATTGCAGGTGACAGAGACTTCTCCTTTGTGTAAACACAGTTGGGATTGTTCACATTTCTCCCTTATCATCATGGAAGTTAAACTAGACTGAGCTTTAACCAATGGGCATAACAATCAGAGAGGTAAGGTAGTCAAGTGTCCTGCCCAGGGACACCAGTGCACCAGAGTAATTTGCTTTTAAACCAATGCAAGGATAGATTTTTTTGTACAAGTAAAACTGTTTTTCCTCAGTGGTTTCCAGGCTGGGGTATATCCCTGCTACTTTGGGCATAAGGCGGGGGATGATGAGGCTTCACATTCATTTACTATGGGCCTATTGTAACTTTATGTATTACAAATGTTCATATAGCTCTTTATAAATAGTCCGCTGTATGCACACATGATTTTAAGAACACGAAAGGCAAAAATATGGGCAAAAACTAAACTAAACATGTCACTATTCTGCTACTCATCAGTTAAGAAATAATAGAGTTGTCAAACCTGATGTTATAACGAGAAATCCAAAACATTAAGAGGCTGCAATGTATCAATTTCCATCCATCACTCAGCAGTCCTCCCACCAAATTAATCAACCAATGAGAAGACTACGACTTACCGTGCACTCCACTTCTTCGGGCTCAGGTTTGATCAGCATGTCTTCCTCCTCAATCTTCACTCGTGGTGCTGTCCCCTCCAAGTTCTCTGGAGTCTCCTCAACCTGCACCCTAGCCTCCACACCTTGTTCCCTAGTCTCCTTTCCTTGCTCCCTTGTCTCCTCCTCTCCTTCCAACCTCGTCGTCTCCTCTCCTTCTTTTTCTTGCTGCTCCTCCTCTTCCTCACGTTCCGTGGTTATGTCCTCCACTTCCTGGTTTGCTGATGTCACAGCCTGTTTGTCTGCTACTGTTTCCTGTGGTGGTTTTGTTGATTTATTATTGGCTCTCCTCTTCTGGCCCCGTCTCTGTAGAAACAAGAGAAAACCAGGATTAGAAAAAAGGATAAAAGAAGTACATTTCAACTGTAGTTCATTCAGTTTAATCCCCATCACTGATGGGGATACACATGGGGTAGGTCCACACAGATTTAGTTTGGTCCCCATGTAGCCCAGTACAGATATATTGTATTTAAGCAGATCTTGTCCACTGTGTGTTGTCTGCATCTAATTATAAAGTGTCTTATTGTCCAATAATCACGAAGTACACATTAGCATGCTAGCTGTCGTTGGCTTTACTGTGATGGCCAAACTCTGTTCTGCAAATTGTTTTAAAATTTCTCACATTTTTAAGTACGTAATAATGAGATATAGAGGATTTAATGCAAACTTTATACACCTTCAGTAACACAAGAAATCTGACTTAAACACAAAATACAAAAAAAAATCTTTCATTAGCAGATAATTTAGCATAAAAAGAAACACATGTGCTAGTGATAGGCCAAAATAAACGGCCAATATCTGACATATCAAACATTTGAAAGGTGTGTGATTGTGAAATGGTATAAGCAAAAGATTCCCAGGGTTTAAAATGGAGAAGTTTTAAAACATTCTTCCTCATCAGAAAAAAATATTTAGCCACTATACGCATATAAGGACTAAAAAAAAGCTCTAAAAATGTACATAAACACTGCTGTTACGGGCAGTGTGGACAAAGGCCACATTCAGCTGTTATCATGTCCTTTTATCCTTTCCAGCTGACAGATTTTATGATCAGAACAACATACCTCACTATGTACACTTCAAAGTTTAAATGATGTTCTTATATGTGTGTGAATAAATTAAACTGCACACCATACGTCCACATAAGAAAAAGTACAATTCATTTTAATGGTGCACTGTGTGACTTTACTGGTGGAGGGTCTACTATTGTGTACTTTATACTTCATTCATTTGAATTTAGATTGTTTTCCCAAATAATGTAATTCACATTGACTACATTTAGTCCATAGCCCTTTTTCACCACAGGCTTATGATAAAACTGGGTAGTCATGTTTTACTGTTATCTTTTCGCACTGAAGGGTTCAAATTAAGTTTTATGCAGACAGCCGTTTGGGCATAAACAAAATATCAACCTGTGCCGGAGATTTAAGCTTATATGCTTAAGCTTTAAGCTTATACGCTAAAAAGTACAAATATCGATATATTGAGAAATTAGTGTTGAACATCTTCTGGTAAAGAGAAGTGAAGTCATCATTATCAACCATGCCCAGATATGAATTAATAATCAAAATAAGTTCCAAGTTAGTCATGGGTTCAGTTTCAGTTTGTTGTTTCTTCATTAGCAAAAAGTTTGAGGTGTTTACAATCATTTACTCAAACAGGAAGTTAACCTTCAAGTTCACACCTTTCCTCTGCCCACTATACACCAAACTCTTCATATGGCTTTTTGTTCTTGTTCATTTAAAGCCAATATTTCACTGGAGTCACACACAGAAAGTGCAACTTAATTTTCTATTCTATTTTAATTAGATTTGTATAATAATAATTGTATAATTTAATTTAAAACTTGAGACTGAGATGACATTTACACACTTATAAACTTCCTGCCTGTTTTTTGGGGGGTGGGCCCTTGATCATGTGGCCAGTGACCACAGTACAAGTGTTCCTCTGACAACCTGCTGACCTGGCCCATTTAACTCTGAATGAGAACACTCTACACATTTACATATAGTAGTAGAAGTAGTGAAGTTTAAGTAAATATAGTTTTTTTTATATATTGAAACAAGGGTCATCTCAAAACATACCCAGAGGACAAGTTCAAAGAATTAACACACAAAATTAGTAGCACTTATGTAAAAAAAACAAACAAAAAAAACTTAATCTACATTTACTGACATTATGAAACTTCATGAACATTCTATGCTACTACTCCAACTATTACTGCTACTTCTGCTATTATATGTCAAATCGCTACTATGACCTGGTTAAGTTTGCTTTGTCAATGAATAAAGTGTGTCAAAACCCAAGGCTGCTACTCCATGTTTATCCACTAGGTTCTACAAACCCATCTCCAAAAACACAAACAGTTAATCCAGCTCTTTCCTGATTGGCTTCTTACCTTCGTCTCTCCCTCTCTCTCACTCTTCAAGCCTTCTGTGTTTTAAAAATCCACATTAAATCCTGTTTGGAGCGTCTGGTTTTGTTTTTCTTTGTTAAAAAACGTCACTCAAGCCCCATCCTTTGTCTTGTGCTGCTGCCTCTCTGCTCTCCAGCTCAAACTAAAGGGAGTGACCTGGTCTAGCACATTCCAGGGTGAGGTGTGGTCTCGGCCAATCAGAGTGGGTGTGGCTCTGTGCCCATCCCCCTCACAGCATGATCCTGTGAGGTCATGGGACAGTTGTAAATAATAAATAAACGGACATATAAAAAGGGCGGTATTAGTTTTTGTGTAGTTAGCTAACTCCTTCAAACATAACGCAGTGTCCACCAGCAACTTGAACACAACTGAAGAAGCGGCTTGGATGAGCAGAGAAATGTCACTCAAATAACTTTTTTATCCAGTTGACATAATTTAAGTTTTCTTTTCTTATAGAAGTAACAGAGTTAGTTCAAAATATATTATCCAAGTGGAAGTACAAATCAATGGATGAATCATGAAATTGCTTGAGTAAAAAAAGTATTTGAGGAAACTACTAGAAAGAATAATAGTAAAAGTAAAAGCTGTACCTGATTTTTACTGTCTTAAAAAAAACGTGAAAAACAGCATTCCGAGCATCTTACTTATTCACGATGAGTTTATAAGTTCTTTTCAGTTCAGAGGCCAATCATGGTAAGGCTACAACAGCTAGAATGCTAATCACGTACTTTCTGATCCTTGGACAATAAATGGTGTAGGCATCACACAGTGGACTTGAGCTGCTTATACAACAAGACACATTTTGCTCAAAGACATGGAGAAAAATGGGTTCAGATGCTTTAAGTGGAAGGACAAAATTGTAATGCACAAGCTCTGGTACTTTCAGTATGAATAACCACACAAATTTGAAAAAAAACTAAATCATATCTGAAGGAGCGGTGCAAGAAACACAAATGTTCAAATCAATTAATATTGTCAACATAAAGCTTTTGTCACTTGTAGACTTACTCACAGGGGGAAAGAGTACCACAAACTTCAATGTACGGTATTTGAAAACTACTCTAAGAAGTAGAACACAAAATAAACTTGAGTAAATTCAGCGCGAGTACTTCCCACCTCTGGCCGCAAGTTAGGGCACAAAAAGTAGCCTGGTTTTGTCAAGTAAAATAAAGGTGCGGTCAATTAAAATAAAAGCTGGCGTCAAAGCCCCTGCTGGTTCTAAACAATGGGGACTGCTCACCTTCCCCCGAGATACAGGGGACAGCCTGTGGAGGTAGAGGAAGTACACGACATTCAACAACAAAGGCACTGTAACAGAAAGGGGTAAAAGTTGAACATTTTCTTATTTGTCAACAATAAATCAAATGAACTAGTTACAAAAGATGTGAAACCCCCAAAAAACTACTTACACTGATACCAATGCTGATACTATTTCCACAATTTCTATCTTTAAACAGACTTTATTAGCAAAGTTGAAAAAAAGGTGTTTCTAATAACTCAAAAAAACTACAACTACCACTACTATCACAAAGAAACTTTACAATTCAACTTTTTACTTTTACATGTCCTTATTTTGCAGGGGAAATGTCTATAATATAAGTGAAAACAACCTGACTTCACAAAATAAATGATCTTATTTGAAACATTTCAAGTATTTCATTGTATTCTCTTTGTGCAGGTTGGTCCTTGGAGAAAACAGACCATATTTCCCAAACTCTCAGTCCCGTTTTTATTAAAGAGACAGGCCCAAATTGTCTTGTCTTGAGTGAAGTCACAGAGTACATCATATGAGTGTGTGTTTTTCAGGGAGGGGTTTGGCTGTGGACTGCCAGGAATGAACTGGACCCTCCCAAAAACGGAGAGCTTTCAAGTTCAGGTTTAATGACGATGGGCTGAAATGTTATGGGAAAGGTCATGTAAATCTATGGTCGCCAAGCTTTTTTTTCTTGTAAGGGCCTGGTCTAAACATTTTCAGAAAAATAATGTACTAACACAGCCTTTTAGAGACAGCACACGACCAGAATTCAATCTGGGATAAACCAGAACTAAACCAGGTCTAGAATTACTCCAAGTACCATATTGATAGGCTGTTTATTGTTGCCATTTTAACCTCCTAGCTTCAGGTTTCTTGAATAAATGACAATAAAAGCAGCTTATCGAGTTAGCCACACTGGTGCAACGCCTCCTGTATTAGTCCAGCATTAAACAAAGACTAAACCAGGCACACATATATTGTAAAGCTGTTATAAAGTTATGGAGGAAACAAAGACTTCTCCTGTCAGTAAACACAGCTGGGATTGTTCAAATTTCTTATCTAAGAAGCTAGACCAAACCTAAGCAACAATGGGCCTAACATTCAGAGAGGTACGGTAGTCAAAGTGTCTTGCTTGTGGACACACAGGTGCTCTGGGGGAATAATTGTTACATATAGTTTTAAACCAGTGAAATATTAGATTTTTTAATTCATCCATTCACATTTTGGCCCAGTGGTTTCCTGGCCAGCACAGAGTCGTGTTACACAGTAGTTAGAAGCGCTTCATTAATAAGTCAGGGACACAGCTCACCAAGACACTATTGTACAGCATAAATACTAGTGTTACCATGATACTAAAACTCTAAACAAACTCGGTACTAGGGATAAACATTAAAACTTTATACCAATTTTTAAAAACAAAAATGGTAGTTTATCTAATACAATGTGGTCCTTTTAGTAGTTATGATATAGATCAAGATCATAGACTGAATAAAGAAGTGGACTAAGGAAGTGTGACACCTTGATGTGCTTCAGTCAAATGAAGCACATGATCACCACTTATAGGGGCGAATTTGGAGCCAACTTCCACATTTGGAATTACGACCAAGAGTATCATAGCAACCAAGAGCCAATCTGGAATGGGGATGTTGCTAACGCTACTTCCCGCCTGCACCGCTGGTTTAGCAGGAAGCGGGAACTTAGCAATGCTGTCAATCAAACCTGTTGCTAACACTAATGGGAACATGTAAAGCAGGTTAATACGAACATTCTAAGACAAAAATAACGAGCCTGAGAGCAGAAGTGCATCCATGCTCACTTCATATGTGGAACGCAGCGGCTAGCAGGTTAGCCATGTCCATTTATATATACAGTCTATATTATACTATGATAGGCCAAGACCAATTCAAAACCACTGTGAATCAGAATACGTTTTATTAGCTACGAGTGTGCTTTGGCAAAATGGTCTGACATAAAAAAAAAAAGAGAGTACAAAGAGCTAAAAAAAACACAAAAAATACAAAAACAAATTTAAAACAAGATTAATGTACATGAATGCATACATAAAAGTATTACAAATAAAATAAACTTTGACTAAAATTACCTAATTCAGGAAAGGTTCATCTTTATTGGACCTTATGCAATTTTGTCATCATGTCCTTTTTTAGTATTGATATTTGTTCAAATGTGTATTTACTTTTGATACTGGTTTTAGTATCGATTGGTGCTTATCTCAGTATAGGCATGGTTGACAATCCAACTCCATGGCTGTTACCATGGCAATTAACAATTCAAATTTCTATAATATACATACTATATACAATGTGTTTTGAATTGGCAAAAGACCTCGAAAAGTCCTTCAAAATAGGAAAAAAAACATGTGGCTCATACTAAGCAATAGGACTAAATCAGGCTTAACTAAGACCAGGACTAAACTAGGATTAAATCAGCAAATTCTAAATCAAAACAGGTCTAACCCAGAACTAGAATCCTGACCCAATACTGACCCAGGAGTAATCCAGGACTAATCCAACTATGACATAACCACTGTTGAAAGAAGTACTAAACCAGCTCTAAACTCAGTCTAAATAAGAGCTGATGTGATGGGTTTTGTCATCAATGAGCTCAGCGTGACCCACATGTTCAAATGAACTTCCTCAGACAGAGCAGAGACTGAAAGTAAAAATATAAATGCACACTGAGCCACATTTTAAACACAGAACTAAACCAAAAATATAAAACAATAACAATAAATAGTACTTTTAATAATAATATTGAACATTAACGTTAGAAAAAATATAAATAAACTTAAACAACAAATGAATGCTTTCCACTCCAATGCCATTTTAAAGACACCAAAATATCCTACCTATTCCTCCAAATACCACCTTTTACCCCACATGCTGTTTAGATGACAATTATATTCTTTTCACAACTCTAACTAAAGCAGAATCAAAATAGGTCAATAGGCCTAAATCAGAACAGACAACTGGTTGAGAACAATGAGTAGAGATGTGTAGTACTCAGTTACACAAAGCAGTTACAAAAGTTACTTAAAACTTAAAAAAAAAATGTCTTAAGTGACAATGTTGACAATATACGAATTGAACATTTGTGTTTTCTTGCACCACTCCTTCAGATATGATTGTTTTGTCCTTCCAATTGCATTAACTCCAAGTCATAAACCAGATGTTACACCCAGTTATTATTCTTGAGCATAGTTTCCTCAAAATCTTAATTGAGTCATTTTGGACACTTTACTCACCTCAGCCAATGAGTATCAACAAGTTGGACCTGAATATTTGAAGCCTTCTCTATAAACGTCACCGTCTCGTCACTAGCCTAAGTAAGGCGTCTCTCTCCCCTCTCTCCACAGTCCAGAGTGGAGTCTCTGAGGCTGTTCTTTCTAACTCTGCCTTTGGGTGTGTCCCCATCTGTTCGACCTACAAACTCTGCTCTTATCAAACCACGCCCCAAAGAGAGGCCTGACTCTCCCCCGGGTCCAACACAGCTACAGGCACAGCGCAAAGGACAGGGATGGTGCTGGTTAAGTCCTACTTTAACCCTGTTTTATTACTATTCTCCCTTATATGCCTTTTGCTGTGGTTTAAATCTTCCTTAGTCGTAGTTTAGTACTGGTTTAGGTCTGGTCAGTGGATGATTTAGCCTCAGCCTAGTCCTTGTTTTAGCTTCTAGTCCTGGTTTAGTCCCTGTTTAGTTCCGGTTTAGCAATGGACTAGTTCTGGTTAAGTAGATTTTAAGGATGCACTGATCCAATACTGATATAAGATACCAATCATGAAACAAAAACTACTGGATCGTTAATCGGTTTCTTTTATCGGTTTAGCCAATATCCTGGTTGGGTATATACATTAATGTAATAAGACACTTTACTGGTTGTAGTCGGCCTAGAAAGTCTTATATTGTTTGAATTTTTTTTAAACCAAGTTCTTGTCACGATCCGCATCGTTCCTGTTCCCTGTTTTCTCTCCTGCCCTGTTCCTTCCCTCCCCCCACCTGCCGGAGCTGGGCTGAGCCCCTGGCATCTACCGCGCGCACCTGCAGCCCATCAGCACAATCACCACCACCTGCTGTGGATAAGAAGAGCCAGGACCAGACACACGGTGCCAGATCGTCTGCGTGTTCACGTGAATACTCTAGCTTGTCTTGCCTTTTTGTATCCTGCTCATTGGAATTTTGTATGCTGTCCTCCAGATCCGGTTCTCTGGACCCTCCCGGTTCTGTTCCTGTTCTGCCTCTCCTACCTGTTACAGTATTGTCTCATCCTGTTCTTCGCACTCTGCATCTCTGGACCCCACTCTGCACCCTGCTCCCTGTCCTGGCTCTGGTGGCCCTGTCTCCGTCCCTGCTCTCTTCGTTCCCGGACCCCGGCTCACGCTCAGCTCCCCGCCCCGGCACTGTCAGCTCCGCTGCGCCGTCCGCTTCGCCCCTGGATCCTGACCCGCACCCCGTCTCCTGTTCCCCGCCAGATCTACCCACGTTTTTGAACTGTAATTCACATTCTGTAAATAAACACTGTAAACCTTTCCCGAGTCCTGCACTGTTTGGTCCGATTTCCCTGCCATTACGACAGTTCTGCGTTTTCTTGAGAGATAAATAACAACTGCAGGGTTCAGTTTTGTCTTATTTAAGTTTAAACCTGGCTCAGTCCTGGTTAGGGTTGTCAAGTATCGAAAATCACATACTAATATCAAAACTACATATTCATTTGAGCACGTATCAATACTGCAAAAAAAAGATAGGTAGGTAAGATGGATAAGATAAGCGACCAACATTTGAGCTTTCCTGAACAGTTTTGAGCATCATCAGAATAAGACCTCATGCTAAGATAAAGAAAGCACTATTAAAAAAAACATTTTTTTAGTAATTTTATATCTTCATTGTGGTATCCCAACAATATTCCTTATTACCAAAATCGAGACAACACTAGCCCTGGTTAAATTGGTCCTGTTTTAGTTCTAGTTTTGCTCTGGTTTAGCCATAGCTTAGTCCTGATTTAGCTCCTGGCCTAGTCCTGGTTAACTTAATTTGCTCCCAGCTTAGTCCTGGTTTAGCTTCTGATCCTAGTTTAGTCCTGGTTTAGCCCTGCTTCAGTCTTCTCTCTCCCTCCCCCTCCCCCGGGCTCCCCTTCCCTCATGTTCCCACCCCTTTTTTCTTCTCATTGTGGCCTTTCATTTTGGCGGGCTGTCGTTTCTATGGTAACAGGATTCCACATGAGCTGATGGTGAGTGAGGGCCGTGTCTAGGGCCACTCCCCTCTTCCACCTTTTCCCCTGCAATGGACAGAGGTCAGCGACATGGACTACGCTTCATTAAAGTGGCAACCTTACCTTCCAATATAACAGCAATACATTTTATTTAAATCTGATTTTATTGTAATGTAAGCTTATATTGTTAAAGTGGTCATATTATAAAGCATTTTTATCGTCAGAGAACCAGGAGGTGGACTGTTAGCATGCTAGTTGTTGTCTGTGTAACAACTCAGACATCCAGGTATGATCCATGGTAAAAGAAAAATCTAAACTAACAGATTAGAATTGTTCTTTTACTCTGCTAGTTGTTAGTAAAAGCCAAAAGTAAAATCTGTCAACTGGACCAAAAGTTGTAGGAGTGAAGACATTTTGCTGCTCGTCCAAGCCGCTCCTTCAGTTCTGGTCAGATTGCTGGTGGACACGGCCTTATATCTATCTGAAGGGAGGAGCTAACTGCAGCTATTGTTTACATCTTATGTACATAGGCTAGGTCTGTGTGCTAGGTGTTGTTGTTTGTGTTGCTCACTTGCTTAACACATTGACAGCATTGTAATTATTCTCTTCACGGTGAATAATTACAATGCTGCCCATGCATTAAGCAAGTGAGCAATACAAACCATTTAAAATGAACTAATTAACTAACTAGTTTTTAAGACTGTGAAAATCAAGTACAGCGCCTTTAAGCAACCAAAGACATCTAATAAAATTGCATCAGTAGAATTTCTATAAAAAAAATTTCTATAGCTTATTATGTATTTTGAGATATTTTTTCCTAGTGCTACTGTCAGTGATGACTAGGCCGGCCTCCCAGGCAAAGTCCAAAGCATGGATCAAAACCAAGACTGAAACCAGGACTAAATCCATGAATGAGGCGTGTTCTAGGACTGCTGGTCTCATGTGACCGGTGCCTACAGCTCTGACCTCTATGTCAACTCAAACTCACAATCCAGTCTGGAGAGTTACATTTCACACTCATTTTATACAGCTGGCAGTTTGACGAACACACGCACACAAACACACACCCGTTATTTTTATACATATTTTTTATTATATAAAGAGACGTGCCACCATTAGGCTGTATTTATCAAATGCTATTGATTTGTAGCTTTTGATCCATTCTCACTATATCCTAGCTGCAACAAAAGACAAGTTCATTTTTGGCGCATTTTTTGAAAAAGTTAACGAGGTAAAGAGAGATTTTTATACAGTGATATTTCCTAAATTGTCACATCACATTCCCATGCTTCTCTGTTTCTCTGAGTAAAGTCTCTGTTGTGTCTCTAAAAATAGGAGCTGGAGCAGGAGCCTGGGGCAGAGCATCAGACCAAGGCAAACACTCACAGACAACTACAGAGCACAGCTAACGCTAATGCTAACAGGAAAGCAATGCTAACCCTTAATGCTAGTGCTACTAGCAAATCAATGCTAACCTTGAATGCTAACTGAAGAGCACTGCACTGCTACAGAGGAACAGGCAGCCACTTCTGAGACCACTTCTGATAAAGCCTGGTGAGACATTTGTAAAATTAGTATAGCACACTTATATCACAACATTTGCCATGTAAACATCTTAAGTCCATAATTTTTTCCCAGTAAAATCTACAAAAAGCCATAGAAAAAACTTTTGATAGAACCAATAATACTGCTCCAATATCCATGCGATATCTGAGCTGACTGCACTGCGTGAGTCACGCAGCGTGACGTTAGTTGGCGAAAACCGATTGTCCCTTTTTGCCTACTCGTGTTCATCAGCAGTGGTTCCCTGATGTGGCCCCAGCTCTAATAAATCAGTCTCCTCCTCCAGCCACAGTTATAAGCCTATGTCTTTTACGCTCCATAAAACAAGGGCAGTCAGTAATGTTTGTACTTTGTCACTACTTGAATGATAATCAAGCATATTGGGAGAAAACTGGGGTAATTTGGCTGATTTTGAGAGCTCCAGTCTGCACATTTCAAGCACATGATAAATTGGTAGGTTATTGATAGCTAAACTCAAAAATACAAAATTCTCCAAAATAGGGAACAACAGACTTCCTTAACAGTTCAGTAAGAAATCTGTCCAGGAATGATTGACAACTGTAGGTATGAGGAAATTTTAGATGATGGGATACAAATAAATGGCTGGATCAACACCAAACTTTGTTCAAACTATCAATTAAAGATTGTCTCCTTCCTCTTTGGCCCTTTCATACAAATGACTTACACTTGATCAATTTCCATAGAACTTCCCTGAAGTTGCACAGCCTGTTCTATCCTGGACTCTTCCTTGTTTTTAATTCTCATTGAGAGTGACCTGAGCCGAGCATCACCAACCCAAAACGACCTCACGGTGAACCCAACGCACCCGCTCCATTCATCACACTGTGTCCCAGGCAGGCTTTAGCTATCTGCACTGAGTCTGCAGCTCTGTGGACTTTGTTGTTTTTGTGCAAGAACAGTGTTTTGTCATATAGTTATTAAAACCGAATTAAACAGGAGACTAAAACATAAATAAAACAAGTATGGTGTGATAAACTTTGGTACTTAGTATGAAAAGGTGCGATAGCTATGTCAAGGAACCACACACCCGTTCACACACATATGCATGGGTTGTGTGTCTTGCCCAACGCACAGCGGTGGGAGTAAACTGGTACTGGTGGGAGCGCGGATAAAACTGCCAACCTTCGGGTAAGAGGGTGCAAGCACAACTAACTGAGTTACAGTGCTTGTTGTGATGAAAAATGATTGTAGTACAGGTAAAAAATGGCAGGATAACAGAGGAAAGAGATAGAAGATTTATATTATTAATAAATTGAGAGGCAAAACTAACAGGCCATTTCTTTCCTTTATATATTCACTGTCCCTCCTCTGTATCATATATTCACTACCTCTCCTCTGTACATGTCAAAATCATATCAATAATATGGACACATCTTACTTTAAAACCTGACTGACTTTTCCTGTGATTTGGATTGGGAAAATCATCACTTGACTACAACACAAATGCTTACTATATTAAACCGAGCCTGTTTGTAAATTACAAAAGTGAAAATATTCCAGATTCCATGTTTTTGGAGTATCTTTATAATGATATGCAGAAAATATACAACATTTCTATAGCAGGTATGTCTTCAAAACAATACTTATTATAGACAACATTGTGGATTTTTTTGATACTTCCATAGTATAATTAGTATTAGATTATCTATTATAGTACTAGATTATTGAGGAAAAATATCCAATTCTGACTTTTTTGACCAGCTTTATGACTGTATATGCCATTTGTGCTTTTTTGCAGGATTATGTCAGCTCAAGGGGCATTATCATTTTAATAGAAATATGAATAGCTAAATCTAAATAGTAGTATAGAGGTCTACAGTGAGCAGGTTTCATAAGGTTTGCAATGTGAATTATATTTCTTAAAGGACTATAAAGTACTATAGAAGTTTTCTGTTGGAGAATCCACTTGTCTTCATGCAAGTTTTACGGTATGGCATTAAATTTATATTCCATCTTTCATTGTTCAAAAAAGAACATGAAAAACATGCATTCTTGTAGTAAATGGGTTTTCCTCCCGATAGATCTGACCTGTAACTTACCATAGTGGCGTCACCTGCTTGTCTCCATGGAAGTGCATACAGTCACCTGATTGTCTCCATGCATACAGTTAATGCCATTCTGTGGTACATACCTGATAAATCAACAACATCTACACTGAGACAAGCAAGTGATGTATCCTCCATCAGAGAAGTTATACAATGCACAGTTAAATAATTAAGGATCTAATTGTGATTTGCATTCAATTGCAATATGGAGTATGTTGCAATATACTATATATATAGAATTATTCCAATTTTAGTCACTGTACCTTTAAATACACTAAGCCTTTTCCCTCCAACTTTCTCTTTCACCTTTGACACAGTTAATTATTGTGGAATAAGCGGGTCTAAATCAATGGCCAATGATCATAGTACATGCAGTTTCTCAATCTAAACATACTGTACTGATAGCATTGCGGTGACAGGTTATAAGGCCTGTATCTCGCCTGTAATAATGTTAGTGAGAGGAGAGGGACAGTGGTGTGTGCATTCCTCTTGGACAAAGTCGGACTGTTCGAAGGAGGGGCCTTTCAGTGCAATCATTAACTCAGGCAGTTTGGTCAATCTATGAGCGAACTGTGCTGATCCAGGTTCGGCTTTGTAAAGAGAATATAACCTAGAAATGACATCGTAAGGTCATGGGAATGTCGTGTTGTGACAGACTGGTTAGCCTGGCTCCTGCCTCTTGTTGGAGGTTAGAATCCCAGTCTCTCTGATTGGAGTATGCATGTCCTCCCAGTGTTAATACTCTCACGTTTGGTTAATCAAGTATTTTTACAACATGACACCAATCAAGTTTAGCAAGACACATGCAACTTGACAACAATACATTTTGTTCATTCATTTGCCTACTACAGGCTAGAAAAAACTGGAGCTACCACTTCTACTACACACTATCAGCTTAACCAGTGCATTGCTCCTAAACTAAAGTTTAACAACAATACTTCTAGTTCTGGTTAGTCACCTCCTAATGGATTTGAAAGGTTGTGGTTAGACCTGGTTTAGGCCTGATTAGGTCCAGTGTTGGTTTAGTCCTAGTTTGAAATGACAGGATGAAAAGTATTGAGTCTTGAGTCTCTCCAAAATCAAGTGCTGCAAGTACTACTTCAGGTAATACATTGACCCATGATTGACTGAAAAAGAAGACAAACACATAAATATGAAAAATAATTTGGCCTAAAACACTGACAGAAAAGAGAAGGACCCCAGACTACGCCACAGAAATGAACTCGTACTAAAATGTGAATAACTATTTCACTTAAAATCCCTCAGGTCTTTGCCTAAATCCACAAGTTGCTGGATTAAGTAACATCTCCAACGCGGCCCCGCTGGCCCATTGTAAACAAAGCCCCCTACTGCGTTAAAGTGAACTAGTTTAACACATTACTGCCCTAGTCTGGATCCTCTGACCACGCTGCGCTCCTTTCTGGCGCTACTGTCCCTTTAAGAGCCAAGATGGTGCCCTCCGCGGTGCAGTTTATGCCTTCCGTTTCTACCTCTCTCTTTCTCTCGCAGCTCGGTACAGGGACAGCTCTACACCGGCACAGTCTCCGGTGGAAAGGAGCGAAGCGTGAGCAGCGCAATGAGGTCACCGTTTCCCGGACTCATGCCGTGCAAAAACGCGCTTTACGCACGCTCCAAAGTCATTCCAATTGGCACGGCTTTGCGTTAAAGGAATGCTCAGTGTTTGAATGTCAGTAGCAAAAATGCACTTACTTTCTTGCTTCGCGTTTCGGTGTGCATCTTGGTGCAGGCGAAGGGTGGAGTAGCAGGCGGGGGTCGTTCAGGCGTTGGGTGTAGCTTAAATGCACCGTACCTTAAAATAGGGGCTAGTTTTCCACCTTTGCATTCAGCGGATAGGCTCTAACCCCTAATTTTAATATAATCAATTCATATCGTCGAAAACAAGCACGTGATTCTTCAACCAAAATCGACAAATGCGCCCCTTAAAACGCGCACACAGGCAGTTAGTGGGTAGCTCTCTTCGTCTTCGTGTTGTTGCCGTGAATTCAGGGCTGGGCTGGCTCTAGCTGCCTTTTCCTCCTCCGCCTCTCCCCGCGCTGACCCCACCCTGTGTCTCCACCCCATCGGCGCTCGCTCCGCAGTCTATGCAGAGAGGAGAGCGACAAACGGGGCGTGACAGAGCAGGAGAGCCAGCCTGGTCAGCTATAAGAGCCACATACCATTGTACAGTTAGGTGTTTTATGATACAAATGCGCGTTTGTCATTAAAAGTCAAATTTTGGTTGGTGTTTTTGATATAGGTCTAATGGTCGTGGTGCGTTCACGGGCTGCGAATAACGGGGGAAAGAAAGCGCCCATGTCACCTTCCTGACGTCAGACACGGGCTAATTGAGGACACTAGAGAAGAGAGGAGGGGGCGAGGTACAGCACATCCACTGCACGGGGTTTGCAGGCAGAGCATCACAGCATTTTGAGATTGGTACAGCAGAAATACGCTTTGAATCTTCATTATAGGAGTACACAACTGCACAGTATAACATGAAGCAGTTAGGGTGTCAGATGACGTCACAGCATCCCATATAGGTAGGACTATGTGATGTGTAGGGAATATATGGACAGGTAAGATGTCCGCTGACAATAGGCTATTCGGACAATGTGCTGTGACTGGATATAGCAAAACAGCTGTCACTACGATCATGTTTAAAATCACTATGCTATGGTAAAATCAGTACACTGCATGGTATAATTCATGGGTTTATTTGTAGTTTTAGGTGGGCTACTATTTAAGGATGTTTGACCATTCAAAAGATAAAAAATTTACCTTTAAGTGTGATTTGTTCTTATTTTACACCACTCTCCAACCCATGGATATAATTAAGCTAATAGGCTGATCAGTGTAGTTAAATTATACTTCCAGTGGTCATCTATACTGACATGGAGCCATCCTCATTGTTTTGCTTATAACGGTTATTGAATGACGTCATATTGGAATTGGAGCCATATGAGTATCAAATAAGTATCAAAGTATCAAAGGCAAATCCAAAATCTGTGTGTATTCAATCTGCAGATGACATTCGTCCCCCTCTGTAGACCTCTTGATTATGATGCCATCTGAAACATGTAATAGAGAATGGGCTGTGGGATGATGTCAGTACATAATCATGTTCATTGTAAACTGTGGTAGAATGAGTGAAAATTTGGATGTTTGTAAAAGTGCAGTTACTTGCTAAAATGTACTATGTAATAATTAAACTGTACTGCTGCTAAAATTGTATTTCAGTAAATGTAAAATATGCATATGATAAAATAACTACACAAAGTATGAGTTAAATTACTTAAATGAAGTTTAGTATCTTTATTTTTAGCTTAAAATTAACTTTTTAAACTTGAATTTAGAGAAATCATAATCTGTATATTCCCTGAGCTCTGGCCAGTCAGAGGCAATGCAGTAATGCATGTTTGTAGGTATAGAAAGGAACCATTACTGAGGTGGGACACACATTGGGACTCAGTGACTCATGATTTTAAATACCCAATTACAATGACAACTCAATTATAGCCAGCAAGTACATTTTAAGCAGTAAACAAATCTACTCAAAAGGTACAATCACAAAAAATCTGATAGATTACAGTAACATGTTTACTGTAGCCTGTTACAGTAAAGTAGCTAGTAGTAGTAGTATTTTAAGTTGTTTTGTCACTTTTTCACCCTGATTGTCAGTCACCTTATATAAGACATATTATATATGTAAAGACGAGTACCAAATTTCAGCGGCTTGCCTTGGACCATCCAAATTTTGAGCAAGTCTCTTTGTTAAAAATAGACGCAATCTTGCCCTAATAAGGTGTATTTTAAGGTGTATTGTTATTTTATCACCAAATATAAAGCTTATACACTGTAATGTTACAGTTTATATTGTTTAGTTTAATGCTGAGACTGCAAGCACAAATGATTGAGAAGTTTAAAGTTATATATTTATTTTAATTCTGTGCATTCACTTCTTCTGTAGTTTGTCAGCGTTCATGTCAGTTTTTTTTTCTTTTCATTTGCTATAATATGAATGCTTACTGCAGCCATAAAGTCGCCTTCTGCCTTATAATTAAATAAAATAACAAAACAAAATAACAAAAGGGTGTGACTGGAGCCAGGTAGAGTGTGATCATAGAGATTGCTTTTTAAACCTTATGCCCTGTCCAATAAAGCTAGGTGTGGCCAGAGATATTTCACAAGACAGAAAAATGCAGACAGCATGTTTGGACTAAGATTGTTGTACAAGTGTACAAGACCACAGTAAATCAAAGGATACTAATTTCAGAATTTAAAGTTAATTTATTCAAAGTGGACTTGGTATTCCTCTGCAAATATGGAAATACACCAGTGGAGAACCTTATCCTCAAATGCCCCCTGTTCAAGACCATTTACCTGCATACTACAAAAAATTGACTACAGAAGTTTGTACTACATTTCCCATGAGCCCATGCGCACACGACACCGGAAGTAAATGCGTGAGGCGGAAAATGAAAAGGTAAACAAAAGTCGTTTGAGATGTTCGCGTTTTTGCATTAACATTCTGTGTAAAAAGCCAAATTAGGGTATATTAGAAACCCATTTTACCAAATATTACTTACTGGACCAGATGCACGTCGTTTCGTGAATCCTGCGTACGAACGGAACGTAGCGTTGTTGCTATGGGAATATAAATGTTACATGAGAATCATATTGTCCTCGTACAAATGACTTGTCTTTTCAGCTTTTGTAATATTTTGATCTAGGGCATCGAGTTGAGGATTTCCTTATAATGTAAATAGACCTAGGCTTGGAATATTTAAATACGCCATTTTATGCCTTTAGTTTGTTGCTTGTTCAGTGTTGACTCTGATCACACGTGATAACGAGGTCACTCTGGTAACGTTAAATGTGATATTTTCTGTTCTGTCATTTCTGATTCTGAGAGAATGTCCCACTTTTTGATTGATGTCACATGCGCTGTATGCAAATGGAGTGTGGACAGGGAAAATGCCTAATCCTCACAAAACAGCTACACTTCCTTCTTCGGATGTTCTAACTTTCTGTCCAGTCTCACTGTTTGTTTGATGGTTGAGAACAAGAGAAAATCTTACGATAGAAATTATTACCTAACTTTAATTCCTCTGCAGTAGCCTAAAGCAGATAGGCTATATTTAATGCAGTGTAAGCTCTACAGTGCTTAAGTGCTTGAGAAACACTGGGCTACTTAGCAGCAAGGGCTGCACTAGCACTGATTAATGATTGGTTGCAGGTTCTGGTGTTTATTTAGTGATGATACAGATCAAAGGGAGCCAAACGAGAGACTCAGATGACGCTCATTCAGCTTTTTGATCGGGTAATCATCTTGAGAATGAAAATAAATGATAACAAATAACTTACACATGTAAAGACAACATGGCCATCATGTCCAGTGTTTTTGTAAGACCAAATCAGCATTTGTTAGCAGTAAAACCTATATTTGCAGTTCCTTTAATTTTCCATGCATTTGTTTGTGTTGTGTTCCCAGAATAAGTCGTCCTGAGTGTGAGGATGGGCCTCTGTTTGAGGAGCAGGAGACTGAGGGACAGAGGCAGCTCCACAGCCTCCTCGTACAACAGCTGCACACACACGTGGACATTCAACGGTAATCAGTGTTCTATAGGATTTTTTGGTTTTGTTCTTATTGTTGTTGTGTGTATAAAGCCTCACTGTAAAACATTTCAGCCAGGTCCATGGAGATCACTGTGGAAAGTTACTAGGCACACAGCAAATGGACGATAAAAACTATGAGGAAATAGGATTTTAACTTCATGTGACATCACAACATTTTCAAATCCGTATAGTTTAAACCTGAGCTGGCGGACAGGTCAGAATTCTATGGTGAAATTTGCTGTTTAACTCTCAAATTGCAGATTTGTGGACGTGGTTTATGGTTAATATGGAATTAATGGGCCTATACACACATGAAATAAAAGCCTCAGAAAGTGGTGCCATTATTCAAATCCAAAGGTGTGATTGCTGTCAGTTGAAATAAACATTAAACAATGAGGAGACATGCATGATGTAGTTTTATTGGACGGTGCAGAGTGTGGAGGAATACCACTTGAACAAGCTACCCAGCTCTACTCATCCAAATCCTCTTCATTTATATAGCACATTTTACAAACGTGCAATAAACACAACCAAAATGAAAATCATGCTTTTCTTTTAGTCTATTTCGTTGGCTAAAACGTTACACACTATGGCTTTAAGTTATTGAATTCGACTGATTCGTATTAGCGCTGTAGGAAAACAGTGATGACTAAACCTCATCATTATGTTTTTATAGCCATGCTCAGTTGAACTATAAAACCTTTTTTAACCAGACGGGGGCAGTATTTAAGCAGTAATGGTTGGCTCTTGACCTTTTTATTGCCTCCTGTTCCCATTACGGTCTGCTAGGGAAGACATTTAGAAGAATGGCTTTCAACAAACACAGACAATTAAATAAGTACTTTGCACTGCCTGCTTGCAATCATGAAGCCCATTCAGGTTTTTTAAATTGTTACAGTTGTAAGATTATTTGAAAATGTTGTATTTTAGTGGGTTTGTAGACTTTTTTGTCAATTTTGCATTAGAGCTTCATATTTCCAATTTCAATGAACTAACCAAGCCGTTACATTACTAAAATTTCAAACTCGATTTTGATAGTAAGGAATAAACTCAATACTTACTGATTACAATACCACAATGACAAAAAAAAAAAAAAACACTCTTTATTTAGACTACAGAATGTCATTTTCAACATGTTACCATGTGGCCTTATATCTGTGTAATCCCTCAGTCGTCCATGTAGGTTCCATAGTCTATGTGTCTTATACTTGTTCTGATACCGCTCAAGATCATTCTAAAACTATCCAGGGAAGGATCATTTCTGACCTGTTGAAGTAACCTTTTTAGTATCAGTACTGGCTCCAATGAGTATCTAGTTGCAATATTATTTCTAATATTGATTAGTATCAGATTTGAACAATTTTGATAATTTTGACAACTCTACAAGCTAGATACTTTTGGTCAAGTATTTTTCCAGTCACTTTGGTTTACCCATGTTTTAGTTCTTAAATTGGTTTAGTCGTGATATTAGACTTGGTACTGAACTATATTTATGTTTTTATTGATTGGGACTTGCATATTATTTTAGTATTTCATTGAAAAAGGGGTTGCCGGAACTGCTCATGTTATGGTTTGGGGAAAATGTATAAATGGCAACATTTCTGGTGTCTCAATGGAGATATTCTTGCTTTGTCTGGAATGTTCCCTAGTGTAGCATTAAACATCTATCTTGTTACAATGATAGGTGTTTTTACTGCTCACAATTGCTTGGAAAACTTGCATTCTGTGAGTGGAGTAACCTCTCCATAGATGGGATCACCTGCTTTTCTTTGAGGAGGTAAGTTTAAAGGCATGCTGTGGATCATTTCAGGCAACAGGTAACATCTCCATGGAGACAAGCATGTGCTGGGCCCTCTTACCATGAAAGTTAGATTTTATTTTTTATTTTATTTATCTTTATACAAGGGAACCCAATGAGAGCACTTGGGCACCCTGCTTAAAATACAACACAAGCAGAAAAACAAACAAGTATAAAAGTCCATATAAAACATTAAAAACAGGTGCAGGTGTGTGTATAAAAGTTTGTTACCAGATTATTAAATTGCGATTGTGTCACCGATGTATCCAGTTTTGCTTTTCCTTCGAGTGTATTCCAATTTTCTTAGCCTTATGCAGTCATGTGATCTGGTATTAAATGTTCCGGTATGAATGATTAACGTGCAGGTGAGGTATTCTGGCACACTATGTCTGGCATGACACAATGTACCTTTATTACCCATTATTATAACTGCCTCATTTAAAAGAGACATCCTTACATCATAGAATCAGAAGGCATTTGTTACACTGCTTCTTATCCCTGTGTTTTGTAGATGTGTCTCAAAGCGCCAGTGTTTCGCCCCCGCTGCCCTTTACTGTCCATTTGGAGACCAGGCCGCTGGGGTACGCTCTCTGTCCCAGTTTCAGGCTCTTCAGGATGGGGAGAAGGAGCTCAGCTCGCTGAGAGACCTGGGCCTAACAGAGGAGGAGATCCAGCTGTGGAAGAACAGGGACCTCCAACAAACAGACAAGGTACAAGACTTTACTGGAATGTACTCCCTCTTGAGCTTACAACAGCAAGATCCGTTGAGTCATTTAAAACTAATTTAAAGACACTGTATAGACTTGCCTTTCTTTGCTGACCTGTTTTAATTGCCCTCTGTGCTGTTATTTGTTTTTTCTGATTGTATTGTATTTTACAATCTCTCTGCATTTTATCTAGCGCTCTGTGAACAGTGCTCTATAATTAAAAGTTACTTACTTACTACTATTACTACTCACCGTGGACTAAATTTGAATTAATTTTACGGTTCTTTCACTTTTGCTGCTATATATGAACCCCAACCAAGATTTACACACATTTTAATCTGTTGGTCAGTACTCAATTAGACCTAATTTAGCATGTTTTAATTTTTGTTAAGGAGCATTATGTAACTTCTGTTGTTGGTTGTCTCCATGGAGATGTTATCGCTTTGCCTCGAACACTCCACAGTTTAAGTTGTCGATCTCCATTGAGACAAGCAGATGATGATACCATTTTACAGGTTAGATCTGTGGAGAAGGGAGCCTACTAACTTTATGAATGCATGTTTTCAGGGTAAAAACCTGTCCATCTGTAACTGAAAAAATGCAGCACAGATAAGTTTAATGCCATACTGTGGGACATTTGCAGAAAAAGCATCAAAGCCATAACATGGATAAGAAGATAGCATACCCCAACCAAAATGTTACGCATTTTAACTTATAGCCCTGTTTCTATACTGGATTTAGTTTTCAATCCTGGCGGTACTTAGAAAGCTAAATATATTTTGTGAGAATACTTCTTGGTGAGAAATCCCAATCCCAATTTGAGAATCACAATCCCCATACAAATCCTAAACTCTGCTATTCTTCTCCCCTGTCAGTCCCGTGGAGTGTGTGCGGACCCCAGTGCCAAAGAGCAGCGTTTGCAGGCGATCAGGGATAAGATGGCGGCGCACGCTGAGCTCCTGTCCCGCCCCCAACGCTTCAACTGCAGCCGAGCCCTGACACGGCGCGAGATGGAGATCGAACAGGCGCTGTACCAGGGCAATGAACGCCAGGGCTTCCTCTCTGCACTCTACCATAGGGGTAACGTGCTGTAAAGATCCATACAAGAATTGATACTAGTAGAAACACCACACTATGATGAGAATGTCCTGCAGATACCATGGTGACACAATGCACACATTAGCAAACACAGCCAGAAAAAAATACAAAATCGATTTGAGCAACATATTTCTGGGAGCCTGTGATCAATGCAAGCATTCATGGTCCTGTTTAGGTGCTTGAGTTTCAACAAAAAAGTTGAGTGCGACTAACTCTTGACTGAAGACCTCTTGTGAGAATACAAATTGATATTTTTTTCCATATTTCTCATTACGGCTGCAAGATTAAGAATCAAATTGAAATTGTAATTTGAATAGGCTCAATTAGAAAATCAAATCAAACTCTGCTATTTTTGAAGTACCATAATTTTCTCTACAAAAAACAAAAATATTCTGTCTGCAAAAAAACTGCTAACCCTGTACTTTAGATCTTGGGTCTGCAGTGTCAGTACTAGAGTCATGTCAAGTTGTGCTGTGTCTGCACAGTTGTCCCTAAGTCATTTGCCATATTGATGGTTGTGCCTTCAAATGTAATATTTGGATGATCCAGTATTTGTTTGATTTTCTCTGTAGGTCGCCCTGAGAGTGTAAATGCTACAGATTGTAAGCTGGCTGTCCCTCCATGTTGGTTACGTATGACTAGAGGATGACATTTCACTTTGTGAGCTGTTTTAGTTACTGCCATAGATATAGCTGCAACATTTTGTGTACATGGTGGATGTCCTTTTTCTGAAAAAGCACAGCATTGCCAACCCCGTATTGTTCAGAAACATCTAAGTAAAAAGGTAATGTGTAGTCTGGAACAGCCACATCACATGAATATGCCATCTGCTCTTTCAGGGAAATAAATGCTTCCTTTGCTTGAGTATTCCATTTTAGTTGAGCAGTTACTAGAGCTCTCAGTGGTGCTGTGTGGTTCACATTCAGGGAAATATTTTTTACTGAAGCCTGTTAAACCTTAAAATATATGTGACTTAGGTTTTGGGTGGTAGAGAATGGTAGAACGGTGTTGGTTTGAAACTGAGGAAGAAGAACCTAATACATTTTACATTTTATTTGTTAGGCTCCTTTCAAGGCTCTCAAGGTCGCCGTACATACATACATACACAATACAATTAGAACAATGTAAAATGATTAAAAATACATTTAAAAACAAATATAGATTAAAAGACAGAGCAGTTGTGCTCAGAGTGGTCAGGATGAGAAGGCCTTTCTAAACAGATGAGTTTTGAGTTTAGATTTGAAGTGTGGGAGTGAGTGTGTGTTGCGGAGGTCATGGGGGAGGGAGTTCCAGAGCTGGGGAGCAGAGCAGCTGAAGGCTCTGCTCCCCATAGTGACAAGATGGGCAGGAGGGACAGTGAGGTGCAGGGAAGAGGAGGAGCGGAGGGAGCGGGCGGGTGTGGAGATGTGAATGAGGTCAGACAGGTATGGAGGGGCCAGGTTGTGGAGAGCTTTGTATGTGAGGAGTATGATTTTGTAGTGTATGCGGTGCGTGATGGGGAGCCAGTGGAGCTGTTGCAGGACAGGTGTGATGTGGTGATGGGAGGGTGTGTGTGTGATAATGCAGGCAGCTGAGTTTTGGACCAGTTGGAGTTTATGGAGTGATTTCTGTGGGAGTCCGAACAGAAGAGAATTGCAATAATCAATACGGGAAGTGACCAGGCTATGGATAAGGATGGCGGTGGTGTGTGGGGTGAGTGAGGGACGGAGGCGGTGGATGTTTCTGAGGTGGAAGTAGGCGGACCGGGTGATGTTGTTGATATGGGAGGTGAAGGAAAGTGTGCTGTCGAGGATGACACCCAGACTCTTTACCTGAGGGGAGGGGGAGATAGAGGAGCCATCAATGGATATGGAAAAAGGATTTATTTTGCTTAGGGTGGATTTGGTGCCGACGAGTAAGAGTTCTGTTTTATTGCCGTTAAGTTTGAGGAAGTTTGAGGTGAACCAGGTTTGTAATTCTGTGAGGCAGTCTGTCACGGAGGAGGGTGGAAGTGTAGAGTTGGGTTTACTGGAAATGTAGAGCTGGGTGTCATCCGCGTAACAGTGAAAGTGAATGTGGTGTTTTCTAAAGATGGAACCAAGGGGGAGAAGATAGATTAGAAAGAGCAGAGGACCGAGGACAGAACCCTGAGGAACACCTGATGGGAAGGGGTGTGAGGTGAATGACTTGAGCTGAATAAACTGAGAGCGATCTGAGAGGTAGGAGTGGAACCAGGAGAGGGGAGTACCAGAGACACCAATGGAGGAAAGTCTGTCAAGGAGGATGGAGTGTGAAATGGTGTCAAATGCTGCACTGAGATCTAGCAGGAGGAGGATGGAGAGTGAACCAGAGTCAGCAGAGAGGAGGAGGTCGTTTGTGATTTTCAAAAGGGCAGTTTCAGTGCTATGGAGGGGACGGAAGCCAGATTGAAATTGTTCGTAGATGTTATTGGAGGAAAGATGAGTGTGGAGGTGGGCAGCAACTGTTTTCTCAAGGAGTTTGGAAATGAAGGGTAGGTTTGAAATGGGACGAAAGTTATTGAGGTCAGAGGGATCACAACCGGGTTTTTTGAGTATCGGAGTGACGGCAGCAGTTTTGAGGGTGGAGGGAACAGTACCGGAGGTGAGAGAAGAGTGAATGATTTCAGTTATGAGGGGGGACAGTGCAGGGATGGAGGTTTTGATGAGGACAGTAGGGAGAGGGTCTAGTTGACAGGTGGAGGATTTGGAGTTCCAAATGAAAGTAGAGATTTGGGTGACAGAGGGCAGGGTGAAAGAAGAAAGCAGGTGCATTGGGGAAGCGGAAGATGAAACAGGTGGGTTTGAAACAGAGGGGTTGAGTTGCTGATGAATCAGTTGAATTTTGGTGGTGAAGAAAGCAGCCAGGTTATTGCAAAATTCTGAGGAATAGAGGTGAGGTGGAAATGAGTCCGGGGGTTTTGTGATCTGTGAGAGGAGTGAGAATAGTGTTTTTGAGTTTCCTTCATGTGAACTGATTAAATTTGAGTAGTATGTGGATCTTGCTGTGGATATGGATTGTTTGTAATGGAGGATGTGTGAGATGAACATGTCTTTGTGTATGGTGAGTCCAGTTTTCCTGTACAGTCTCTCCAGTCTGCGGCCTTGTGTTTTGAGGTGTCTGAGGGCGGGGGTGTACCAGGGTGCAGAGTGAGTGAATGAAACGGACCGAGTTTTGAGTGGGGCTATGGTGTTGAGTATGTGGTGGAGGTGTGTGTTGTAGTGTGTAAGAAACTCATCTGTTGTAGAAAGGCCTTCAGCACTGGGGAGGTTATTGATGAGTGATGAGAAATGGTCCGGGTTAATGTCCTTGATATTACGGAACTGTATAGTGCGAGGTGGGTTGGATTTTTTGAAACACAGGTTGATATTGAATGAAATTAGCAGGTGGTCAGAGAAGAACCTGAGATTGATCTACCAAGAAATACAACCCTCTGCCTTCCACATTGCAATTTTCATTTGCTAGCTTTGTGCCCCCTCTTGGCCGATCTACTGAGAATGGAGTGTGTCGCAGTGAGGATGTCCTGTTCAATAGGAGTGGCAATGAGAATGTCATCTACATAGAGTATGAGAACTGTACCAGTTGAAAATGAAAGATTAGCAAGGTCTCTTTTTAAAGCCTAATTAACATACCCAGGAAATGACCATTAGCATTAGCACTGACGCACAAAGATGTACCTTTCTAAAAGCAGAAGTACATTACGCCGGAAATGGTCGAGCTGACTGTCCCTCTCATTGGAACTAGCTGGCTACTGTATTTAGAAAATTTATAACGAACATAACAGTTTTTTTTTTTTTATTAAATGTATGTGGTTGAGCAATGACTGCTATTACAATAGAACCAAAAGATAAATTTGAATGACGGCTCAAGACTTTCAGCATAATCTATATAGGAAATTTCTATGGCAAACAACAAAATATTTAGTCTAAAATACATGCCATTAAATTTGCCAACCCACACAGACATGTTTGGAAATGCATTGTGATCACTGTCTTGGTTTCATACATATTTTCATCTATTTTTTTTTCCAGTGTTTCTTTTAATATGCTTAAAAAAGTGTACTGTCATCACAATTATTTTCTTTTTTTTTTTTTTTTAAGATTTTACAGATACTGTCCAGCAGATGTCGACATCGAGCTCCACTATAGACTCAGTTTACAGGGAAGTTTTGGAAGAAGACCGATTAACAGCTTTGAAACAAAACAAAAAACAACAAAAACTAAAGGAACAGACTGAAACTGACCAGTCAGAGTCCGAGTCCGGAAAAGAGGAACAAACTAGCCAATCAGAAAAGCCCCGAGAAGAAGAACAGCTCCAATTGGCTCCAGTGACGGAGATTGATCTGAAACAGCCAATCAGTAGCCTCCGAGGAGGGTCACATGTCCCGGTCACAGTCAGAGGAGATGTCAAGGATATTTCAGAAGAAGAAATTTTATCAAATCGAGAATTGGCTGAAACGATACAAAGCATTCCCAGATTTAGGAATTACCAACCTGGAAAACCCTCCAAGGTAACTCAGTGCAACTGATGGTATATTTTACAATTTATAAGTGATGCTGAGACCGTAAAGTGCCATCTGTTCAATTATGCACACGCTATAACAAAAATGTACAAACTACAGAGATGTTTGTTGTTTATTGTAGAAAATTTTGTGTATCATTAATAATAACCATTTTAAAGGGAGCTACTAGCAATACCTGAACTTCAACTATAGGCCTGTTACGATACTATATCGAATTATCGTTCATACGTCAAATGAAACAATCATTTTTAGGGGTCAATATTTATCATGGGTACTTTTTATTACTACTAGTTCATGTTCTATGATTAGATTTAAGCTGTGGAAGGTTAAATAAATAACATCTATGATTCATTATAGATATAAATTAACTATGTGTTTAACGTGTTTCATTGTGCTATTTATTTATTGCCATTTGTGTTTTTTAACCATATCATAGAATAATTTTGGGGGGATACTTCTACTTAAGGGTTATTGTGGCATAAATTAAGTTTTAGTATTATAGTTCATTGTCTATTTTCTTCAGCAATATATCATACTTCAAAATTTGTTATCGTGACAGGTCTAGTCAACCATGACGTTGACGGACATGCTTGAGCACAATTCTTGTCCTACTATTGCCTCAACATTGTTATTGGGGTAGTAGACATTTATAAAAAGAAATGTGTTTTTGTCAATACTGCCCTCTCTTAGTAGTAATTACATTTACATTTTTATAATTTACTCTTGTGAAAAAATACTAGTACCGGTACTTCCTAATGTTGTATTAAAACTGCATACTTTTACTTGCATTTAGTTATGTTTTATGTTTATGATACAGCAATACTTACTGCTGTACACTTTTTAGCTACTCTACCCATCATTCTTTATTGAAAAGGTATTATGCAATGCTTCTAAACTACAGTGCAGTTGTAAGTATTCTTGTCTCTGCTGAAGGTGCTGTGTGTGAAGAACTTGGCTGCACAGACGACTGTGGCCCAGCTGGTGGCACTGTTCTCCCGGTTTGAGCAGCACGGAGGGGCCATAGTTTACAAACTCCTGACAGGACGCTTAAAGGGACAGGCCTTCATCACTCTGTCAGGTCAGTGCTGAAGACAAAGGAGACAGACGTATTGTCCTGCTTTGGGGGCTTGAGTGCTCAGAAAATTTCAGTTTTCCCCCACATCCTATCTCCATCCTCTTGTGATTATTTAAAAAAATGACATTACATTAGATTATTAGTCATAGGATCCAAAAATTTTGTATAATATTTTCCACAAATAAAAACATGTAAATGAGAATCTATAACTAGGTACGGTGAAATGCTATGAAGTGCTTTGGCATTTCCTGTTTTTAACAGGAAGTCAGTGGACATATTTCTAATATTAAGCAGTTTTTAATCAATATTGCAGTTTGCAATTAACTCCATTGAAAATAATGATCTATATATTATTATTAAGTACAAGACAAAAAAGATACTATGACTGTATTAACATAATATGATATATTCAAAGAAACAATACAAACATTGCTTTCATTGTAAACTTCTTAAACAATTCTCATTTTGTCATGGGTGGTGTAGGTGTAATGTTCTTAATTTAAAACACTTTTACGATTTTATTGTGCAGATGTTGAAACGGCACAAAAGGCCCTCAATCTACTCCATGGATACCGATTACTGGGGAAACCGCTGGTCGTGGAGTTTGGACGTGAGAAACACGATTCAGCTCAACAGCAGAATCAAGAAAGGAGCTGAAAACAATAGACATGAATGGACTATTTAACCATGGAAACCCACAGTGTGTAACAGCTTGGATGTTTATGTTGATTTAAAGGACCTGTACCCCAATACAAGCAGGTATTTTACCAGAAAAGTTAGTGTACCTTACCAAGTCATAAGTGTCCAAATCATCCAGCCATACCTATTATTTTGCTTTTTCTTTATTAGTTTGAATTCCACAACAGACCAGTTACGTGGAGAATGTGGCAAAACCAGACAACCCTACAACCAGTACAGTGTCTATAGTCAGTGTGCCAAGTGTCTTGCTGAGGAGCAATATGAGTACACTCCTATTTTGGAGAAATGGCTATTTCTCCAAGTATCTCCAATATTCCCAATTCATTAGTTTCCTCTCTTGGTCATATCAATGATTTTTGAGGATATGCAAAAGGAAATTATGGTGTATAACAAAAACAACAGCAAACAATTTTTGGTGTTATCTCCCACCTTCAAATAAGCTCCCAGTTTTGACCAACCATTGAGCCAGAACATTATCAGTTTCAGTTCAGTGTCGCTCTCACGTTTTCATTAAAGGTTTTTATTTAAACATGTATTGATTTGTTTGCCCTTCTCTGTTTGTCCCACTGGTCAATGTTTGCTCTGGGTCATGGTTTTCTCATTTTCTCATGATGCATTGCAATCACCACAGTCAAATCCCACAGACTGAGGGACAGTTAAAAAGACAGTGGAATTCAAAAAAATGCAATTTACTTGCATTCTGTATGCTGGCTTGCCTCTCCCTAGATCTGAGATGTAACTCGGCGGGTGTCATCACCTGCTTGCCTTCATGCAGCTGGATAATACCTTAAATATTCCACATATTTATACATTAGACCTGGTTTATGGTCTCTTTTTTGGGTTTATTTCAAGCTGCAAAAGCTTTCTGGTGGCAGGCATACCACATGTTACCACAATATCTAAAAATTGTGTAGACTGGATAAAAGGCAAACAACATGTTTAGGTGTTAAAACAGATAGTATAAAGTTTAGATAAGATAAGAGCATTTATTTAAAAGCACATAACATTTAAATTGTGATTAAACTGCACTTAGTATTCATAATCAAGCTCAAAAACATCTTAAACTTGGAAATGCAAATTAATAAAACTCAAAATCTGTGTAAACTTAAAGCCTAAAGAACCTCAGAACAGTACAGAATTGTGACAAACAAATTGCTTCAGTGCAACAATTTGAAATATTTTTGTCAAATGGCCTCAAGCTAATGTACAAAATATTCTTTACATATAAAAGGCTACAAAAACATACATCAGACCAAAAGATATAGGAATATTGACTGTTCTATAATTAAAAATAAAAAATATAAAAAATCACGCCTTATTTATTTTATGTTCTTTGATTTGACACATTTGAAACTTCACAAGAAGAAAAATTAATTGAAATGGTTTGGAGTACACTACTTTAATACATAGACTTTTTAAGTCTATGTATTTAATAATAATTGAATTTATTATATTTATTTAATGTATTTTTTATTTATATTTAATTTAATATAATAATTTAATAATAATATAAAAATGTTTCATTGGGCCACTTCATCATCATTTGTTTTGACTAGTTAAGATGTATGTCCTTATTACACCAAAGCTACTGAGCTAAGACATTTTTGGATATGAAAAACAATTAAAAAAACATTCTTCTTAACTCAAAGTCTTTATCAAGAATTTGCTGCATTTCTTAAATGCCGTACCAGAAGTGTTCACTAGTCAAGATTCCTTCTTTTGAATTCACAGAAGCACTACTTATTTCAGTCTTTATAAGAGGAGAGAGAGAGATTTTCTTTTCAGTTCTTGCCTGGAACCACTGGCCAGGAAAGCACTTTCCACTTATATAATATAATATTGAACACCTTTATTTTAATCTAAAGTTTGACATCACCATTTCAGATCTTGTGGACCTCCATCTTGTTGGCTCTCCATGGCTTAAACATATCCTGTGATGTCATAACCTGTGTTTTTCTTGCTTCGATGCGTGTTGTGATTGGTTGATTGAGAACTTTCACTTGCGCTTCTCACCAATGCCTGCAACGTCTGCCCTCTGCTTGGGTTTGGCCCTCCTTGTTGCGAAGCAGGATTTCTGTAAGTTTGAGAAGTCATTCTGGTTCCTGTTCCCGTCATAGCGCCCCCCACAGGATAGGGATAGCCTGGGCCGTTCCTTCTTCCTCTTCCATTTTGATCTTCACAGCAAGACGCAGACAGCAAAGCGCCACCTAGCATTGTAACTAGTGCTGAAGCTAATCCAACGTAAAGGCATTCTCCAATCTCAAATTTCATACTTTGCGGTACACTGGGTTGGTAAAATGTTTGGACAACTTCATGAGTTGTCCACGCTACTGGAATAAGTGCTAAAAATCCTGATGCTAGGAACAGTCCACCTCCAGTTCCTGCCACACGACTTTTTACTGTGCCAGCTCCATCCAAACAAACCGTACACTGCATTCCCACCGAGGATATAGCAACAGCGAAAATAGAAAGCACTAGAGAAATGACCATTAGCGCTCGTGATGCTTGCAGGTCAGCAGGTAAAGCCAGCATGGAGTTGTACGTGTCACACTGAAAGGCTCCAGTGCTCTGGTAGACGCACTCCATCCAAAGGCCACGCATGTTAGCCACTGCAGTCACAATGTTGGACCCGATGTAAGCTGAGATCTGCCAGTACGGAAGAACTGTGGCCACCATAGTTCCCAGTGTTCCCAGTAAACCTAAAAAGAACCCCATCAACTCCAGGGCCATGGATGCCATTGCTGCAGCTGTGGAAAAACAAGAGATAACTGTTTTTTTAAATCACATAATTTAACACTACAGTTTCCATCACAGTAAAAGTAGTAATATTATGGAATTATCATGATGCCTTAAAGGGCCCATATTACGCTACTTTCTGATCTATAAGTTATGTTGTTTTCTCATCAAAGACATACCTTCAGGTGTATTTAGTTTCCTTCACACAAACTGCTTATTTAGGCTGAGTTCGTCCTACAGACACACATCTTTTTGTGATGGCATGTGGTAATATAGGATGCAATATAATAATATAGTGCTCTACTGTGTTTTTCACCCTCTGGTCACCTTCAAGGTCACATTTGTCAACTTGAGGATCCTCGAGGGTCCCCACTTTTAAATGGCCATAAACTTCACATAGATTAATTTTTTTTTTTCTACTTTCAAAGCTCAGATCTCTTCATCTGTTCCTACTCAGATTTATATAGTTGATGGGTTTTTTTTAGATTATAGATTTTGCCATAAAACATTAAAAAAAAAAAAATTAAAAAAATTAAATTGATATTTTCACAGTTAAAAGAGAGAAACTTGAGCTAAATTTATTAGAGCCTAGTATATATCAATAAATCATGGTGAAAAAAAGGTGCATCACTGTGTTTTGAATAGGAGAGGTTTATGCGAGTAGAAAAAACAAGAAAAAATATGAATCTTTGTGGACTTTATGGACATTTAAAAATGGTGACCTTCGAAGGTTCAGAAATATTTGTTTTTTTTGTTTTTTTTAAAGTTGCTCAAAAGGATCCCCAGGTGACCAGAGGATTAAACTCCATACATCTTCTCCAGAATCATTTAGATAATTTCAACCCTGGAATTGCCATCTCTAATGAACTATGAAGGTGAAAGGACCTAAAAACTACCAAACTGGTGCACTGGGCCGCAAAAATGAGTCATAGAGCCAACAGCTCTGTTAGTTTGGACAAGTCTTGGGTGAGCTGCTTTACAAATATATACTCTCTTGTCATAAATGTCCCAAAATCACAATTATGATTATTCGTACTTAATGTCATTGTTCAATTAGAATAAAAAGATGTAAGTGATACAAAACAAGTGCTTACAGACTATAAAGAAACAAGTGCAGCATACATAAGTCTTTCCATAATTGTTTTCATATAGACTAGTATTTTTGTAAACTAGTGCAATATGATTATGATTATTTTTACTTGAGCGCAGTAGGAATATGCTACGAAATGGTAAAATAATATAATAAATCACTGCATGCATCATTCACATTTTTGTTGTTTAAATATATTAATTACACAAAAGAAAAGCATATGTCTGTAGATACACTACCTTAAATTTGAGCAAATTCTTGTCTCTGGAACTTGCCTAGTTGTTAAGCCCCTTGGTTCACTTTTTTAAATGTTTCCAAAAAATAAATCAAGTCCTCCTCCTCTCTTCTCACTCCGTTATCCGCATCCTTTGAAAATGCCTTGTTGGTTCAGATCAGGTTGCTCTTTTTGTAAATCCGTCCACTCCCTCGGCTTATGGCAAACCACCACTTTGCAGCTTCCAGGCAGGCCTATATTTTTGACTCCCAATATTTTCAGAGTGAGATGAAAGCCTTATCTGGAATCTGCATTCAAACCTCCCGTTATTTTGTCCTTGTTAATCATTGCTGAATGAGCCAAAAAAACAGACCTTTGCTTCTTCATAAAACAGAAAAGCCATCAAGGTTAGATCAGTGTACGGGGCTGGAAGAGAAAATCAATGAGGCACAAGTTAATGTTCACAACTTACTAATAGTGGTGCATTCATTTGAAGTGAGAAGTGTTTGTGAGCACTTTTGTAATGCATGTTTTTTGAACGTACACTACCGGTCACAAGTTTGGACACATCATCTAATTCAATGTTTTGTTTTTCTTTATGTTTACTACTTTCTACATTTTATACATACATAAGACATCAAATATATAATGCAGGATATACATAATTATGTAGTAAAGAAAAAAGTTAAACGGCTCAACTAAATATTTTTCTGATTTTATTTTCAAATCCTCAAAGTAGCCACTCTTTGTGATAGCACTGCAAACCCATGGCCTTCTCTCATTGAGCTTCTTGGTGTCGTCTCCAAAAATGGTTTTCACTTCACAGCTTTACCTTGTCAGAGTCAAGAAATGCCAAAAGTACAAACGAGGGTTCAAAGCAAAGGGTGGTATTTTTCCCTATGTTCTAAGTTTTGAGTTACTGAGTTTATGTTTTGTTTGCTACCTTCTGTGTGTGTCCATCCATAGATTTGAGTTCATGAGTTCAGTGAGAATCTACAATGCAAATAATCAAAAAAGAAGAAAAACATTTGAAAAAGTGTGTCCAAACTTTTGACTGGCAGTCTATCTTTTCATGATGTGTAATAATAGTTGTAGAAGTGTTTTGTCACATGTAGTGGTGGGAGATATCTCAATATCGATAATCTTGAAATGATTGTTTTGAGGAAATACAAATTTAGTATATTATAAAGTCTATATATTGGTGGTTTTAGAATCTGATGATGCCATACTCTCGGGGCAGAACCATTTTTCCCTTTTGATATCAATATAATCTCCTGTAAAATATCTAAAAGTTAAATTCATAAATATAGAACTTGGTCATTTCCATTACTGATTAAACTTGTCTATAACTCACTATTATTCAACAAAAATCAGCATTCCAACAATATTCATAATTGTCCCCTATATTAAATATTATTGGCCAATAGAATGTTGTAATGTCATCTGAAACCAGCAATAATACAATTAAAAATGTAATTTAAAAGGCTGCAAAAGGCTGATTAAAAAGAAGAAAAGAAAATATACAGGAGTGATCTTTAAAACACAATAAAGTACTATTCTGCAGTTTTGTGCTGACAGTAGCTTACAATACTTGAACTTCAACCAGGATATTTACTGGCAAATGTTAGCATATTTCTGATGGATTGCAAGTTATAAAATCTCATTATCGTTATAATTAAAAAAAAATATATATATATATAATAATCAAAATAAAATATGAACTAGTTATTTATTATTTCCATCCATGTTAAATATATATGTATATTCAAATGTAAATAAAGTGTCAGTCTTGGATAAAACTAGGCACAAACTACAACACAAAAAGCTAACCCAAAGCATCCACCATAGGTAAAATCCTCCAGCTAAAGTAGTCCTGACAAAGCCTTTCTCAAGATTTGGAGAGCGTTGTACGGCAATACTGTCCTGACAGTATCAACTATCAACATATTTTTTGTCTTATTAAAAGTGAAACTATCTGAAGTCAGATTTGGAGAAAGACTTTCTCTGATTCCATCACGATGCCCATGCACTCTGTAAACTGTAAAAAATATGCTCCAGCAGAAACTCCGAAGCCAAGACCTCCATAAAGATCGATGGCAATGTAGCAAAACCCAGGGCGTGTGTATAGCTGAGTGGCTGGCCTGCACGCAGAAGGTCCCAGGAAGATTTTGTGTATCCACAAGTTGATGCAAAGACCCAGCAACAGGCCAATGCTATGACAACAGTATTTGTGGTCCAGGGACATCCTCTTCAGCTCCAACACCTTCTGGGATTGTTGTTTGGCTGCAACAAGACACCACAACTTTCCTGTTTGCTTTTGCCCCACACAAACATAACCCTGGGGACTTTATGTAAGACCCCTCAATGTCAGCCATGTCGTTGCTCAAATAGTGCTTTAAGGGCCTGTGTGTTACAAGGTGACTGTAGTAGTATCGTCCAATAATAACTGCTACTGGGAGAAGCATGATCATCCACCACAAAGAGACCAAGAGCCTATCACCATAATGGAGAACTACAGAAGGAGGCTTTCAGGATGGCGTTTCAAGTCGATAAAGGCTCTGCCCGGGACCATTTTAAGGATCCCTTTTATCTCGTCTCTCGTACCCGTGAACAACTAGTACTACTTGATGCTTCTATATTTGTCCATTCTTCTCCATGGTTCATAGGTTTTGCATGTCTGGATGCTACAGGTTTGAGATGTTTAAGAGGTTAGCGATTTCATACAGCCTGTTTATGAACATCAGATTTCTAGTATAGCCAGTTTTGCATGCATAAAATATAATGGAAATCAAACCAAGCATTACCATCAAAGAACACTTTTCCTGCACATCCACCTTTTGGGAACTTGCCAAGGCTTGTTTGCACATATTAACATCCCTAAGCTAACCAGTATCAATGCTTGTAGCTTTTGTAGTTTTTAGCCTGATTTAATCTGCTTCTCTCTTCAGTGTCTTCAATGTGCCATCTAGGGTCCTCACACCCTCTGCTATCACTTTGTTTCACATAAGAGGCCTTTACTTTTTATTTTGTGTGATGTATCATACAATATTGATAGCATGTCCAAAAGTGGATTAACAACAACAAAGAGGTTGGAAGAACATAAAATACAAATGTGAAGGAAATCACCAAATATTACTGGCCCTATGGCACAGTTATAAGTCAGTGTGGAGTAGGGTGTCATTACAGGTTTAGTTTAAACTCTTTAATGGAGCCTGTGAGTCAGAGCGGGACAAAACAACCATTACATTGGAATAAACAGCAATCTGCCATAAACACCTTCTATAAATGGACTTTTACTCTCATTTCACACAGCAGTAGATGGTATTGACAAAAATGAATAGCTATTTTTAATTAATGGATTTCTTAATCCACCTCTAAAATTTTGTTTGATTAAAGGGTATTGAGTATTTGTGATATATTATACTACTAATAGATAGCAAAAGAGAATTGAATTCTGTCAACTGGACAAAAGTTAGAGTGAGTCATCCAAGTGAGTGTGGCTTGCCAATGTCCCACACTAATGTCTCAAGACAGTGTCCCACCAGCAAGTGACCAAACCTGAAGAAGCAACTCGGAGAGTAACATCTTCATAGAATAGAATTTTTTTTGCTATGAAACCTACTTGGACGACTGACGATACAGACATTATACACTACTAAAGATGCTATCACAAAGTATTAACCTTTGTTGCTAAAAGAAATAAAGGCATTTTCTAATATTTCATCACTTCTGACTTTCTACATGTTGATCACAAAATATATAATATAGCACTCACCAGGTGGCAGGCGTATCCACTGAAACAGTGCACTTGCTTCATATTCCTAACCACTAAATGCGAACTTGAGCTGTGTAATCACTTTTAATGAGATTATTTGCTATTTTCCTCTGATAATGCTACAAAAGGGGCAATGTTCACATGCACACAAGATTAGTCTGGATCAGTTAAAATTCTTTCTGAAAATTCTAAAACAATTATGTCATATCAAACCAAACAAATCTATTTGGGTTGGTATCTGAAGTAATATGGGAGTTATATAGAGAATGTGTCAGGTGTGTTAACTTGGAATAAAATAGTGCAATTGGTAAGGTTGGATTTTTTCTTTGAGTTATGGATTGCGGCTTAGAGGTAGGACAGCACATGTTGGTTTGAGAAATCAAATTATGTGTGACTGAAACCCATGAATACTTTGCTATGTCCCTGAAGTCTGCATGAATGTTTTTTGTGGGTAAAAAAATGTGTAAATGCATTGATGTTTTTAATGGTATGAGTTCATGAAAATCAATTCATGAAAAAATGACATTATGGTGCTATTGAGGGATGGACTAGGTGTGAATGCTGGAGGTGTAATGTTCGTCACGGCTTGTGAGTTCATTTCAGCTTCAGACCTGGCTCCTGAGAGCAGCTGTGTTACGCCGCAACTCACCCGAGTGTCTCAGTGCACACGTCAAACTCTGCGATTATGGGAACAAGTTTAGGTTTCCCTCGGCACGTTGTTGTCAGGAGTAATGCACGAACTGGCCTTGAACCAGCAGTCATGAGCTATTATTTAGCCATTAAAGTCAAAAGCACTGGAGAATGACATATTAAGAAGATCGAAGAACCAAAGTAGAACATCAAGAGGAAAGGGAGAACACAGGGAGAACATGCAAACTCCACACAGAAGAGCTGCACATGGTCACATATATATTTCATTTGATATATTACTGTTTTGTATTATTGCAATAAGAATTTAAAATTGCACTTTTTTTTTTTTCAAATGCACATTTTAAACGCAATATTTGAGAGGTGACTGGATATGAACTGCTCAACTAATACAGATATAACATCCATTTCAGAACATTTCAGAATTTAAACTACAGGGTTGCCAAGAGTTATTAGAAAACCCTATGGAAACTTGATTTGTCATGTGTAGAGAACATGAAACTGAAATAGTAGCAGCAATTGCAACTTGTTAGTTATATCTTTTCCTGAGCTGAGAGTCCAGATCTCGCCCAGACTCTGACCTCAGCTCTGTGTAGCTCTTCTCACGCCATGCTTTTTTTTTGAAGGTGTGAATTTCTGCCTCCTTCAGGGCACACTTCTCTCACTGCAGGCTAATGTCTACAGTCTCACTCACACACAAATTAAAAACATCTCATCACTGATTGCATTATGGACTCTAAATAAATTATTATTATTATTTTTACAAAAGTGATAAGTTACTGTGAACTTTACAACCATAACATAAATTTAGTCTAAAAGCTTAATATAGGTATCAGCAAACATCAATTATTGCCACAACAGCAAGATAAATATGATACCGTATCAGCTTAAAAAATCCATGGGACCATCCCTACATGCATAATGCTGCATGATGTCTCTGACTAAAAAGCTCAATAGGATGTAAAAGTTATATTTTTTGGACAAATATTTTGATTTGATTTTTTTATGTTGTGTAGTCCCCTCCCCGAACCGCCACCTTAACGTGGTGGAGGGGTTTGAGCACCCGAATGATCCTGGGAGCTATGTTGTCGGGGGCTTCATGCCCCTGGTAGGGTCACCCATGGCAATCAGGTCCTCGGAGACGGGTCTGACTAAGAGCGGTTCAGAAGCCCTTCATGAAGAAAAATACAACAAGGCAGTTTACGTCGCCCGGACTGGCGTTACCGGGGCCCCACCCTGGAGCCAGGCCTGGGGTGGGTGCTCGGCAGCGAGCACCTGGTGGCCGGGCCTTTCCCCACGGGGCCCGGTCGGGCCCAGCCCGAAGAAACGACGTGGGGCCGTCCTCCCGTGGACCCACCACCTGCGGGAGGAGCCATGAGGGGCGGGTGCGGAGAGATCCGGGTAGCAGTCGAAGGCGGGGACCTCGACGACCGGATCTCCGGACATGGAGACTAGCTCTGGGGACATGGAATGTCACCTCGCTGGGGGGGAAGGAGCCTGAGCTTGTGCGGGAGGTTGAGCGTTACCGGCTAGATATAGTCGGCCTCACCTCCACGCACAGCTTGGGCTCTGGAACCCATCTTCTTGAGAGGGGTTGGACTCTCCATTTCTCTGGCGTTGCCAGAGAAATGGAGAGAGCCCACACCAGCTCGCCAGAGCGGCGGCGAGCTGGTGTGGGCTTGCTCATTGCCCCACAGCTCAGCCACTGCGTGTTGGGGTTCACTCCGGTGAACGAGAGGGTCGCGTCCCTGCGCCTTCGGGTCGGGGACAGGTCTCTCACTGTTGTGTCGGCCTACGGGCCAAACAGCAGTGCAGAGTACCCGGCCTTCTTGGAGTCCCTGGGAGGGGTACTAGACAGTGCACCAACCGGGGACTCCGTTGTTCTCCTGGGGGACTTCAACGCCCATGTGGGTAACGACAGTGACACTTGGAGGGGCGTGATTGGGAGGAACGGCCTCCCCGATCTGAACCCGAGCGGTGTTTTGTTATTGGACTTCTGTGCTAGTCACAGCTTGTCCATAACAAACACCATGTTCGAGCACAAGGGTGTCCATCGGTGCACATGGCACCAGGACACTCTAGGTCGGAGGTCGATGATCGACTTTGTTGTCGTGTCATCTGACCTCCGACCGCGTGTCTTGGACACTCGGGTGAAGAGAGGGGCTGAGCTGTCAACTGATCACCACCTGGTGGTGAGTTGGATCCGCTGGCGGAGGAGGAAGCCGGACAGACCTGGCAGGCCCAAGCGTATTGTGAGGGTCTGCTGGGAACGTCTGGCGGAGCCCTCTGTCAGGGGGGTCTTCAACTCCCACCTCCGGGAGAGCTTCTCCCTGATCCCGGGGTAGGTTGGAGACATGGACTCCGAGTGGGCCATGTTCTCCACCTCTATTGTTGATGCGGCTGCTCGTAGCTGTGGTCGTAAGGTCTGTGGTGCTTGTCGCGGCGGCAATCCCCGAACCCGGTGGTGGACACCGGAAGTAAGGGATGCCGTCAAGCTGAAGAAGGAGTCCTATCGAGCCTTGTTGGCTCGTGGGACTCCTGAGGCAGCTGATGAGTACCGGCAGGCCAAGCGTGCCGCGGCTCGGGCAGTCACAGAGGCAAAAACTCGGGGTTGGGAGGAGTTCGGGGAGGCCATGGAGGAGGACTATCGGACGGCCTCAAAGAGATTCTGGCAAACCGTCCGACGCCTCAGGAGGGGAAAGCAGTGCTTCACCAACACTGTTTACAGTGCGGGTGGAGAGCTGCTGACCTCGACTGGGGATGTTGTCGGGCGGTGGAAGGAATACTTTGAGGATCTCCTCAATCCCACTGTCACGTCTTCCGAGGAGGAAGCAGAAACTGGGGACCCAGAGGCGGACTCGTCCATCACCCTGGCTGAAGTCACTGAGGTGGTTGGCAAGCTCCTCGGTGGCAAGGCTCCGGGGGTGGATGAGATCCGTCCTGAGTACCTCAAGTCTCTGGATGTTGTGGGACTGTCTTGGCTGACACGTCTCTGCAACATCGCGTGGCGGTCGGGGACAGTACCTGTGGAATGGCAGACCGGGGTGGTGGTCCCTCTGTATAAAAAGGGGGACCGGAGGGTGTGTTCCAATTACAGGGGAATCACACTCCTCAGCCTTCCCGGTAAGGTCTATTCCAGGGTGCTGGAGAGGAGAATCCGACCGATAGTCGAACCTCGGATTCAGGAGGAGCAGTGTGGTTTTCGTCCTGGTCGTGGAACACTGGACCAGCTCTATACTCTCCATCGGGTCCTCGAGGGCTCATGGGAGTTTGCCCAACCAGTCCACATGTGTTTTGTGGATCTGGAGAAGGCATTCGACCGTGTCCCTCGTGGTGTCCTTTGGGGGGTGCTCTGGGAGTATGGGGTCCGGGGCTCTTTGCTAAGGGCTGTCCGGTCCCTGTATGACCGGAGCAGGAGCTGTGTTCGCATTGCCGGCAGTAAGTCAGACCTGTTCCCAGTGCATGTTGGACTCCGCCAGGGCTGCCCTTTGTCACCGGTTCTGTTCATTATATTTATGGACAGAATTTCTAGGCGCAGTCAGGGGCCGGAGGGGGCCCGGTTTGGGAACCACAGGATTTCATCTCTGCTGTTTGCAGATGATGTTGTCCTGATGGCTTCTTCGAGCCAGGACCTGCAGCAGGCACTGGGGCGGTTTGCAGCCGAGTGTGAAGCGGCTGGGATGAGAATCAGCTCCTCCAAATCCGAGGCCATGGTTCTTGACCGGAAAAAGGTGGTTTGCTCTCTCCGGGTGGGTGGTGAGTCCCTGCCCCAAGTGGAGGAGTTCAAGTATCTCGGGGTCTTGTTCACGAGTGAGGGAAGGATGGAGCGTGAGATTGACAGGCGGATCGGTGCAGCGTCTGCAGTGATGCGGTCGCTGTATCGGTCCGTTGTGGTAAAGAAGGAGCTGAGCCGGAAGGCGAAGCTCTCGATTTACCGGTCAATCTACGTTCCTACCCTCACCTATGGTCATGAGCTTTGGGTAATGACCGAAAGGACAAGATCGCGGATACAAGCGGCTGAAATGGGCTTCCTCCGCAGAGTGGCCGGGCGCACCCTTAGGGATAGGGTGAGGAGCTCGGTCACACGGGAGGAGCTCGGAGTAGAGCCGCTGCTCCTACACGTTGAGAGGAACCAGCTGAGGTGGCTCGGGCATCTGCTCAGGATGCCTCCTGGACGCCTCCCTAGGGAGGTGTTCTGGGCATGTCCCACCGGGAGGAGGCCCCGGGGAAGACCCAGGACACGCTGGAGGGACTATGTCTCTCGGCTGGCCTGGGAACGCCTTGGGGTCCCACCGGAGGAGCTGGAGGACGTGTCCGGGGTGAGGGAAGTCTGGGAGTCCCTGCTTAGACTGCTGCCCCCGCGACCCGGCCCCAGATAAGCGGAAGAAAATGGATGGATGGATGTTGTGTAGTTTTTTTCACACATCTCCAGATTGAGCTGGGATTGGACAGAAATACCTCTAAGATAGAAGATCTGGGGAAACCAACTCAGACACCTTGTAGCTGTGAGGTGTGTGTGCTAGCCACTCTGTGTGACAGCCAAACACAATGAAACTTCAGGGTTTTTTTGTAAAGTAGGAGATATAAGCAGTTCTTTGTGCCTGGTTTTGTGGACTGTTTTGTTTTGTTTGTGTGGTGTGTGAAGTAGCACTGAGGTCAGAGGAGCGTGGAGTGTGCTGCTGTGTGACCCAAGACACCTTCACAAATGAGGCATAAGCCAACACCACCAGAGGGTCATTGTCTTTGCAAGATCAGCTCAAAACTAAAATTTTCTGCAAATTATACAGACCCATGTAAAATGACAATCAAATTAATCATTTAAATTAATTTGAATGGTTACAACTGTCAAATCACAATTATTTGGGTAAGAAAATGTAATGAATGCAAACAAATAAATAGGTCGAGGTTGAATAGTAGTCTGACAGTGGAGTGTGCTATTGAGGTGTTTATATATAGAAATCTGTATTACAAAGTTTCCTCATCAAAACATCCTGCTTAACAATTATGAAGCAGTTGTAGCAGCAGTTGAAGCAGTTGTGACTGTTACCAATATGCCTTAGGTTGTGTTTGGGACCCTTGTCCCAATCTTGAGCAGAAATCTGAAGCTGGAGGATGAAGTTATGGTCAATGGGGGAGACTATTCCTTAGCAGCATTAGAATACACACAATGAGTCAAGCCTGACTTGCTTTCAAAAACCTCCCGCTAACTGCTAAATATACATCAAAACCACCAAAGATGCCTTCAGTCTTTTTTAATCAAAGTTCAGGATGACTGTGTTGGCCACAGTGTGTCTCATCTTAATCGGGAATGACAGATAAGATATTGTTTCTGGTCAGCACTTGTTTGGGATGATTAATAAAAAGACATTAAAGAGTAAAAAAAGAGAGTCAGAGGTAATGCTCCAACTAACCATTATTTTTACATTGATAAGTGAATTATTTCTTTTGTGCCTTTGAGATTTCTATAACACTGATCAACACTAAATTTATTGTCTAAGCTTTTTTAGCTGATTTAGGATAATTTTGATGTGCTGAATCCAAAAATCACATTGGTTTTGCTCAATCAGGTCAACTTTCTGAACTAAGCTACATATTTGTTTTTGGACAATTTTGTTTACATGTATGAGTATTTTCACCTCATATGATGCAAAATTCTGTTATATTTCTCGCTATAAACAAATTCTGAAGATTTTGTATGTGCCAACTTATGACTAATTGTTTTTTTTTAATATTACAAGTGAATGAAATGGCTTCGACTAGAAGATCTTGCAAAAATAAGCCTGACATATTCTGCTACATCTGCGGTGAATACACCAATGTTCCTAACAGGAATCAAGTCACAAGTTTCATAAAGCGTGCTTACCATGCTTATTTTGGTATTAAACTTGGTGACCAAGATGAAGCTTGGGCGCTACACATGGTATGCAAGTCATGCACCGAGTATCTGCGTCAGTGGACTAAAGGCAAGAAGAGTTGTCTGAAGTTTGGAATCCCCATGGTTTGGCGGAAGCCAACATCAATAGCTACTTCTGGGCTATTGATGTGACTGGGATCAACAGAAAGAACCGAAGCAGCCTCAAGTATCCTGACCGTGAATCAGCACGTCGTCCTGTAGCTCACTGTGATGAAATTCCAGTACCTGTCTTTGTACAAGTTCCTGACATCAGTGACAAAGATTCCTCCAGTGTGGTTTTAATGATGATGCTCCACATCCTTTTTCCCAAAAGGAGCTAAATGTTCAGGTTTCCTGAGAATCTGGGATCACTGAGTGATGAGCAGGTGGAGAGATTCCATCAGGACATAAAAGAGATGGAGACCAGGTATCAGGGACGCTGGGATGCAGTCATGATGGCTGATTACTGTTGGACTCTGAAGAGAGACGTCCCTGCTGCTGAGCATTTAAGGGGTTCATAAAAACAGAAGTTCATGTCCTGAATTTTGCACAATGATAACGTAACGTTCCAATTTACATGTACTTACCTTTATCAATTAACATAACGTAACATTTAATTAATACATTCTGTTAGAAAACTTTTTTTTTTTTCTCCTAAAACATTTTTTGGATGAGAAATATTAAAGAAAATCAACTGATAATGTCACAAAATTGTAATCAATTTAGTCAGAAGATCGGATTTTTCAAAATCCAATTAGCATAAAAACCTGACCTGACTGAGAAAAATGGATATCATTTTTGGATTCAGCGGTGCTAAATGGTCCTAATTCAGTTGAAAAAACACAGGCAACTTTCAAAAATGTTTTTTTTTGTAACCCAGTGTAATTAACCATATTAATGATAACTTCTTGACAGAGACACAATGCAGTTGTATGCAAAATTTAAAAAACACCATTTTGTCCTTTTTTAATGCAACTATTATATTATGATTGAAGTTAAACTCTGCTGTAAGTCTCCACCCTGTATCTGGTCAGTTCTCGTCCAGACTCTGACCTCAGCTCGGTGTTGTGTGTGACACGAGGCTTTTACTTCGGTGTCTCGCTCACACCTTCTCAGCACATTCCAGTCAGAGACCACAGATTCACCACAAAGAAGAATGACTGGAATTTGCACAATTATCTTATTATTATAAGTGCAAGGAATTCTATCAATACTGTATAAATTCTGATACTCATAATGCAGTTAAAGCAAATCAATGAATGGGTATCAGTTAATTTCAAGACACTATGGATGCATCACTACACCATTGTGTGAGCACACAGGATAATTTAGGATTAAACTCAAAACAAACAGTTAGGTGACTTGTCAAACAGAACACAGAGGTACTAGAGAACCATCCGACAAGGGTCAGACACTGCCAAACTTTAAAGAGACCGTAGCTTCAAAGGCACTGACCGACGCTTTTGTTTAGTTTCACTGTATGAGTGGGGTAGGGGATTATAGTGTTGAGAAAACAAAAATCTCTTTAAATAAGTAAGACATTGTTCTAAGAATGGTCAATGACATATTGCAAAAACATTATATTTTATAATCCTTTTGAGATATTGAACTAAAGTCGGTAATGTTTCCATGGGAAATTTAAAAAAATGTTCTGTGATTTTTTTTGCCCCTTAGCAACTGTATTTATGATCTAAAAACATGGTCAGGGCTCCCTCAGCTGGAGGTTTAATGCAACTTATTTATTCACAAGGCCCTTGGGTTTTTTATGGCTTGTGGCTATGTATGAGTGGTTAGCCTTCTCCTCTGAGTACAAGACTATCTCAGGGTTCAGTTCTGACACTGTGGGAAGATTTTGGCTAAAGGTTTTTATGAATTTTATCTGAAAAATATGAGTTCAAAAGGACTAGTTCTTGTCCAAACCCTGACCTGAGTTCGGAGTCATCAGTGACACAGGGCTTGTATTTTGAAGGTGTCTAATCTCACGCCTCCACAGCACACTTCACTCACTGACTGTCTTACCCCCACGGCCATGCCTCTAAGAAATATTTTAATCATTCTATATTCAGTGCAAAAATATTAAATTAAACGGTTCTTCATACAAGCTTTAATCAATGCTGTATTCAATTCTAGTCTGTGATGCAGTGCCCTCGTCTGGTGACTGGAGGTAGCTTTTCAACTAGTTTTTATTTCTGGTCAATTTTCCATGGCAGACTTTATGTTGCTTTATGTTGCATGTAACTTCAGGGAGTGTGACAAAGCACCATCATATTGATGTTCATTTGGTGATACAGGGGACAGGGGTGTTGTTGGTAAGGCATTTGTGATTTGAGACAGGAAGGGCATCCAATGTGAAAATGTGTTTTTATTTAAATGAGCTAATTGTGTCAAAAAGTACTGTTGTCACAATACAAAACATTCATACTCTATTTGGATACTAAGGAATAGATTCCGCTACCACAATGATAATAAAAACACTATAGAATGTAATGTTCAACATTAAATAATAGTACTTCCTTTTATATTACCATGTGTTCCTATGCCTGTGTAATCCCTAAATCGTCCAAATAAATTCCATAGTGGTCCATGGGCATATACTAGTCTACGTGATCTTATACTTATTCTGATACAGCTCAAGATTATTCTAAAGGTATTCAGGGAAGGTTCATTTCTGTTTTTAGTATTGTGATACCTGCTCAAATGAGTATCTAGTTTTGATACTAGTTTTAGATTTGATTAGTATTTGATTTTTGATACTTTTGACAACCCTATCAAAAAGTATATTAAAATATTGCAATATTGGCTCTGCTTACAAAAGATATATATATATATAATAATAAAATCACTGTATTTACTAAAAACATATAGTGAATGTTGTGTGGTTTTACAAAGTATGCCATTTTATATATTTTTTTCTTCATAAACAGTTCTATAAAAGATATAATCTGCAAAATATCATTATGTATTGCATATTATATTGAATGGTGAGGTACCTTGTAATTTCTGGCTTTAAAATACTTAGTATTAAAGTAGCCATTAAAATTCTGTTCTGCTGTATTTTTTAGCTCTAACACCATTCTTTTTTTCAAAGACATATATTTACTGAATTTCTTATAACTTAGATTAAGCAGGTTTGTTGTTTGTGAAGAGTATTTACGGTTGGTTTTGAGTTGTTTTGAAATCATTTGGATGAGGATTAGCACTGATTAAGCCTTCTGCTCTAAACAAAATATGTACACAAAACAACAGGGAGGCAGGATTAAGAGCGGGGCAGAGGGGCAGATGTCACACTACTGTTAAACATGATAATGTGTGGGAGAAATGCAAATACTGTGTAACATATTGGGGAACTACAAATGTTGAGAGTATTGGAAAATTTTGGTAAGGACTTTTCTTTTTCAATTCCAGTGATTCATATATTATTCAACTTTATTTAGGTGCATGAAACAATGTAAATATATACATATTTATATATACTTTCTACTATATAAATACTTACATACTTTCTTTATAGCTGAAATGAATAGTCTACTCTAAAAAATAAATATGTGCGTATTTAAAGTTATATGAGTTGTAGTCCAGTAGTGGTAGCTCAGTTGTCACAAACTAATACCCAGATACTAATTTTTTTTTTTTTTTTTAAATCTCATAAATTGTAAAAAAAAAAAAAAAAATTAGACCTTTTGTGTTAGTACAGTGACAGATCTATAAGTGGTAGAACGGCTGGTTATAGGGACAAAAGCCTCAATAACTATCTCAAATCTACGCTCCTGATTAGAAAGTAGAAATGTAAATCTTACCAGAATGATGCTTACCAGATGTCAGATGCCGTTGACACGTCTTTTCTTCGAAAACATGATTCTTACTCGAGCAATGCCTTTAAAGAAGATTAAATACATATCATTTACAGTACACATGTTTACTCTGTAATAAGAGGCTTTAGCTGCAGTGAATAAATACGATGGAGGATTGAAAATATTGTTGAAAGGATTAGAGTTAGAATTATGCAGAGCATAGGTGGAAGATGCACTCAAAATATATACATAAGTAGGCCTACAAAAATGTATCAAAGGAACTTCATGCTTTTAAATTCCATAAACATGACTTAACTGTGTCCCCCGATACAAGGCAGACACGTTCAAATCAAATATTGCTCTTACTGATAATTGGTAACACTTGTAAAGCGGATTTATTCTTAACTGCAAAAACATTGGACTTGATGGCCAAGTTTTTTATGTTAATTTTTTTTGTTTTAGTTCTCAGACCCCATTTTGGCAAGTTTCCGTGCTGAAATCCAGTTGGATTAAATCTCAGCACCTGTAGCTAATCATGAATCAGAGCTAGTGCAGCCTCTGCAGCTCAGTTCTGGAAGTTCTGAGCTTTCACATGAGGCCTGTCCATATACTGAGAATGAGAAAAATCCGTGTCCTCTATTCATGGATTTCAGTTTCCTTATATATGCAACATTTTAAGGACTTTTCCCATTCAAAAGATACTATGTCAGTGGTTCCAATTTCTCGTCATTCTGAAACCCATGGATATACAGGTTAAGACATTTGCCACCTAGGTTCAAAGCACAGGCTACTTACAGTTGCTTTAAAGGAAATGAATTTGTTATAGCTGCACAGTCAATACTACAATATAGCTTTCAGACATATTTATTTTAGAAGACCATAACAAAGACAATACTAACTAAACAGCAATGTAACTTAACCTTAACCACTAACTTGCTAAAATATGAGTAATTCAAATGATTGACTATTTTATGGACTCCATTTAGGACCTCTTTAAACATTCACAACTTAAAAATATCATTCCAACCAAGAGCAAACTGGTCAAGATTACATAAAAACACAACTAATCTCAGCTAAACACAAGGAAAACCTTAGCACTTCACAATCACAATCCTCCTTATCCTTATTATTAGGCATCACATTAAACAACAACCTCCCAATTATCATGTTACTGCTATTGTTTATCTTGTACCATGTTATCTTCCTGTGTGTCCACATAGAGGCGCTACCGCAGAAAGATAAGTCGCTTCATTGGTTTATATTTGGCTGAGGTATGTGTATTATAGCTGCTCCATTTGTGCCTTTTGCCCACACTCTGCTCTCTCCATGGGTTACCTCTCAGCGGGGCGTCCCCTGGCCCCCCTGACATGCCCCTCACGTACGTTTGTTTATCCCAAATGAAGAGGCCATTAGGGAGACAGAAAGGCCCATTATTATATCAGTGAGGATATCAACACGTGCTGTACCTGGCTGCACACGCCAAAGTCTCATCAAGCTATATTTTATTCCTTTAGGACAAGACAAATAATTACATAAACAAGAGTCTGGATAAATATACCCTAACAGTAAAATATTATTTGTTTTTAATCTTAAGAAATTGGAATGCTTAAATATAAGGCTATTTCACAATTACCTGTGTGTAGTAACCTATTATTGCCAGTATTAGCATTATTAGCAGTTAGCAGCAGTTAACCTTGATAGTCCATTGAGATCATTCGGGTTTACACTTTTATTTTTGATTGCATGCAGCACATTTGTTTTATGTTGCATTAACCGAGTTTCTTTAATGTGATTTACATAAAATTTAAGTAATTTTACCTTGGCATGATTTATGATATTAGCTAGACTCTTACATGTTCATGTTCATAAAGCAGCAGATTCACGAAATAAACGAAATAACAAACAAATAACAAAAGAAAATGTATTTTACCTTATACTCGATAGAAAATATGCTCCAAGAGGTGTAGTTCAGGGTAAAAGCCATAAACGTCTGGAGTTAGCTTAGCATTCATGTTCATGCTAACGTAACGTAAGCACAATCACAATCCACAGACCTTTTCCTCATCTTTTTACCCCGAGAAACTTCACAGAAATCATGCACTTTTGGTAATGTTTATTTCTATACACGCCAATTCTAAACATAATTAAAAAAAAAAAAAAAAAAAAATCAAAGTTAAATTTAATGGAGTGATGTATTTGGCTTTTTTGTGCCTTTTGATACTGCAGCACATTCTAACATTAAAATATAGAATTATAGTCTATCTAAGAAATTATATATATATATATATATATATATATATATATATATATATATATATATATATATATATATATATATATATATATATATATATATATTGGTACTGATGGCAACATATTGCAATATTTCGCTGCTGATGAATAGGTGTACTATGTAGTATTTCTGATGGAGGTCTCCCTGAAGATATTAATGCTTTGACCTGAATATTCCTCAGCACAGCATTAAACTTATTTGTCGTGCATTTATTCAATTACAGGTATTTTTGATCAATTAAAAGTGCACGTATAGCCTACAGTGAGTGGGCCACCTCTCCACAGATGCACTTGGCCTGCATGGTATCTGCTTGTTTCCATGGAGATATGCCCTGTTGAGGAACATTTTAGACAAGGCAGTAACATCTCCATGTACACAAGCAGTTGCGGACCACTCGAAAAGTTACATGAAAGTTATAATGATAAAATGTGAGTTTTTCATGTCTAGAGCAGATCCATGTTATAGACTACCTACAGTATTAGGGTACATAAAAAGTATTCATATTTTCATTGGAGTAAAAAATTATTTCGGCCTTTAAATTGATTGAATTCACCCTATTTAAGAAGTTTTGGTCTCTGTCCTCGTTGCGTTGTTTTTGATGAACATTTGGGTGTGAAGCCTTGTCTTGTCCAAACAGCGCTTCTCTGCGGGACGGTGAGAAAAGTCGAGCCGCCGGGTTGTCTGAAATAACAAACAGGAGAAAAGTCAGACACCATCTGTGAGAAAAACAGCGGGGACAGCAGTAAACTAATTATGGGCCCGAAAATTAGATTCAAATTAGACCCACTACTCTGCTCAGCGTAAATGGACATAATTTCAGACGGCGAGCTCTGCAGTTTCTAGTCCATTGTAACGCAATTAAAAGTCATGCCAGACATCACACGGGCTCAAACGTATTTACTCCATAATCAAGAGAGCTATTGATTTACATTAACACGCTACTCATTTGATCTTATCTCAGTGATCAACATCACTCTGTTAACCCAATATATTTACTAACTTTTGTAGTATTTTTAACATATAAGCTAACCCCACACGGCAGCTTTCTCAAAATGATTAGTGACATTATGTTTTATTTAGTAGTTAGGCTGTACAGAATAGTAAACCAATTAAAGCTAAATGCCAACTGTTTGTCAGCTTTCAAGCATGTGAAACCGGTTAATTCATATAAGTATAATTATTATTTTTCCTCATACCTGGCGTTTGATTTAATGTACAGTCTTGGTCCTCCAGCCACTTCTTCTGTGTTTTTGTTTCTTCTTCGTGTGTCCTCGCCTTGCTCTTTGTGTAAATTCGGGGTTTGACCGTTGCATCTTCCCTTTGTAAATCCATTACTGGGAAGAGGTCTGTCATCTATTGTAATCCCATGATTAAAGTGTCTTTTTGTTATTATTTTTTGCCTTTATGTACATCTGTAATTATATTTTACGTGTATTTAAGTTGATATTGAGCTCTGATGTTGTTCCGTTGCTTTTTAATTTATTCATGTGAACAAGTGCGGGGAGATGCTAACTCTGTCCGTTATCTTCTCTCTGTAGTTTGGGCTGGACCGATAAATAACGGCACATGTTGATCCAATTTTTTTACTTTTGTGAACCAGATTAAATGTAGAGTGCCTCCAAAAATTCCCGCTGTATCCCGTGGCTCCTTAATACATCACAAACTGCACAAAACAACACAACGCAGAAGTCACATATTTTTACCTTTTTTTTGCATTTTCTTTTTTTTTAATACACTCAGTCTAATGTCACTATTGAAATACATTTTGTCTTATATTTTGCATTAGCTTATTTCATTTTTGACAGTTATGCATATATTTAAATATATTTAAGATTTATTTTAGATTTTCGCTTTACTTTACTTCTTAATAGCTGCTATCAGTCCCCTGTAAATTCCTCCAGTTGACATAGTTTGAGCAATGATTGATAAGTCATTGGTCATCATTTGTCACCAGAGGGGGGCTGTTTTGCCTCGAAATGGGATCATTTGGCTGTAGCAGCACCTCCCACCTCCCCCCCGGCCGCGCGTACACAAACAGCAGCCGGGCCCGCCCCCTCTTTCTGCGGCGTGGAGCTTTATAAACCCCCGGGAATCTCTCCGACCACCGCACACGTCTCTCTCTCACCTCTGCAGACATCAGCCACCAAGCAGCCCTGCACGTTTTCTCGGAGAACAACTTTTTTGGAAGGATTTAGCAGAAAAGCACACGGGAAATGAGCTCTGCGTGTTTAGTAGTCAAGCAGCCTTCCTTCGGCGCTGCTCCGTGGTCGCGCCCGGTCACAGTGAACAACCTCCCGGTCTCCAACACCAGGTACGTATCGGTGGCAGGATTCATTTTAAATTTCCCCTGTGTCTAAAATATCTCAAAGTAAATATATTTTCCAATGTTTTATGTCTAAAAAGAAAAAAACCGTTGTTATTTTTGGCTGGACGTGTAATGGGTTGCTATGGCGACGCTATGCCTGGTCTCGAGATTTGTTTTGATCCCACGAACCCACTTTATACTAGATTATTATACTAGACTATTCCTTTTTATTTAATCCCTGATACTTATTTCACATGTTAACAAACTTGTGAAGTCATAGTTAAACATATAGCTATTTAAATCTCCCCTTTGGTTTTATTTGATATAGACAAAGAAGTAGAAGTAGTAGTAGTAGTAGTAGACAATAAGTAGTTCAAAATTACAGCTATAACCTAATCATAAAACAAGCTTAGTTAGTAATATTTAGTATATTATGTATTTAATTCAATAGTTGGTTAAACTAAGGTAAATTATCTCATAGTTAATGCTTTGTCTTTGTTCTAATAATGAATATCCCATTGTCATTTCTTGCAGTCAGACACCACTATGGAGACCTTGGTTATCCAGCAGCACTGATTCAGGAAGATTTCAGAGGAGCAGACTAGCCTGTGTAAGTTGCAAGACATCCATACATATTAATACAGCTCACAGTTTTCTCTTAATGAACTCTCGAAATAGCTCCTGGTGTAGGGGGCTTATTTGAACTGAACAGTTTGTGTCTTGATGCGTTACTAATTACGGCAGTACAGGAAAGCCCCTATGCTGTGTTGTTCTAGTCAGCCCAGTCATGTGGAACGCATCAGTGGTCGCAAGGCTGTTAAAATAAGGTGTTTGCTTCAAGTAGTTTAACACTATCTTATCAGTTAGTTTTACTTCCAAGGAAAGAACTTATCTGACTTTATCTTTCAATTTGAATTATAAATTTTAGAGAAACAAAAGTTGATTATTTAGATTGAAATATACTAAATGGTATATTCAGATTAGGGGGTAAGAGACTTGACACTTGACCATATGGTGGTCAGAAAGCCACTACAACACAATGCAGTTTTTTCTGAATTTAGTTTGCTTATTCTCACCCCAAAATTAACAAGTAGTAAACTTTTTGGCTCTATTTTAAGCATGTTGGCCAGATTTAGCAACGCCAAATTGAGCACCTCTAGAGATTTTGTTTGGCTGAGTGAGAGGGTATTTCCCACACTCCCATTGGATAGCAAAAAACCTCATCACACTCCTCACGAGGTGCCAACACAGAGTTCTGGAGTGCTAGATTCGAACCAGGCCATTTGACAGCCATAGAGTCAGTAATCTGATGGGAAAAAACAAAATACATTGTTATTTTTTACTTTTTTGTTTTTTATTCATGCTTCATCTGAAAATGCTATCTCTGCACATAAAAATAGCTCCTGTTCAAGTATTAATGTAGTATATGCAGTGCACTAATGTCTTGCTCTCGTCTTCCCTCTCTAGCCTTACTCCAGACCCACCGTTCCCGGCTGCTTTTCTTCCAATGGGAAACCTCAAATGTTCCAGCACCCAGTCAGGTCAGTCTCTGTTTTGTGCATTTATTATTCAACAAACATGACTTTTAAAAGCATTTTTGGATCATCTAAAAAGTCCATGGGGCCACAAGACCCAGACTACAACTAAATGGACTAATAGTGTATTTTATGTTCTATTTAAGCCATTCAGTTTCAGCCACACAAAAAAAAAAAAAAAAAAAAACTTTCTGAAAATATAATGAATAATTGAATCTGCCATGTCGATCATATCAATATCGACATACTTTACAATTATGATGAGGTTGTAAAAATATTCTTATTGTTTTAAATAGCTGATTTCATGCATACAAATTCTGTCACTTTACAAAACAATTTGAAATGTATTTATAAAGTTGAGGTGACTGTAAATTGATTTAGTATGATTAGATATCAATGTTTATTTAAAAGTAGGTTATAGGGTTGTCAAAAGCTTTAAAAAACAGATACTAATCGAAACAAAAACTAAAGTCTAAACCAGATCCCCATTTTAGCAAGTATGAGCTTTCCTGAACATGATTATATAGCATGATTTTGAGAGAACAAATGTAAAACCTCATGTCAAGATAAAGAAAGTACTATTATTTTGTATATGAAAATTTCTATTACAAAAAAAGGGGCATGTTTTAAATATCGTAATCGGTATCAATTATTGACTGAATCCCTTAGTAACAAAATTGAGTGTGAAATTTTTGTAGCATATCAACACTACTAGGTCAACAGAAAAAAATGCCTCTAACCAATCATCTAACCTTACATTTTCCATGTCTCCTAAACAGACTGTTCTGGCCTAAATCCAAATCGTTTGACTACCTGTACAGCGATGGAGAAGCACTGCTCAGAAACTTCCCAGTTCAAGCCACGATCAGTTTTTACGAAGACTCCGACAGCGAAGACGAAGACGAGTATGATGAAGAGTCTGAGGAGGAGGAGTGTGTTAAGCCAAGCTCCCATTTCACCACACTCAACTGAGGAAGATTATCAAAATCAGGACTGCAAGATGGCCGTGCTGACTACTGGACTTTTAACAGGTTTTGAAGCACAAGTTACAATAAGAAAGAAAGAAAATATTTGAGTTTTGAAGGTTATGTCTACACCAAAGTTGGTATATATTCTAGCAGCTTGTGAATGGGTCAAGAAGATAGTAGTGTTTGTAATTTTTCATTACTTAGAATTTTAACTTAAACTAAATGCTTGTTTCCAGGTTTATCAATACAATATTTGATTCTGAATGTTCACTGATTGTTGTGAAATTTCCAAAACATTCTGTCTTTAAGATTTTGTTCTTCATTGAATTTTACTTAATATTTTTACAATTCCTCTTTGCATTGTTCTTGCCATATCATGCAGTTTTCCATTTTGTAAGCATTGCCAAAAAGCCTGTTATTTCTTGTATACTTTTTCCCATATTGGGACACAAATCTCAGGGTGAACTCTGTAAATAGAATGTATTTTAACTTATGAATCTATATAAGCTGTATAAAGCACATATTTATGTTATTTTTTATATATTTGTCTCAACACTGTTTAAGACGAGGTTGTTTTGAAATAAAATAACCTACTTATTTTTCAAATGACTTGTATCTGCGCTTTGTTCTAGGTGATAATGAAATCAGACAGTTTATCTGATAAAATACACAGTATAGTTGAGTTAAAAGGGCTCTTAACTTAATGGTATCTAAACCTACAGGCTTTTGAAGTTTAGCTTTAGATGTTTTTCTTTTTTTTTTAAAGGGAAGTGGGGGATGGAGGATGAAACTCAAAACCACAAACAGGAAAAACAAACATGCAAATTCCAAGGAGTAAAATTTCAAATGCTCACACCAGCTTCTGCCAAACTATTGGACAGTGTTCGGAAATACTGCAAAATCGATTTTGTCATGGTTGAGTAAAAAGGGGGTTGACATCCACTCATTTGAACTTAGCTCTCCCTAATAGGATAATAAAATGTATGTAATTGCATGTACCATTTTCCTTCTGTTCTTTAACTGTGCGGTGCAATAATGGAATTTCCTCACTGTGGGACTAATGAAGGCATATCTTATCTTAAAAGGTCTTCCAGCAGTAGCAGTAATAGTAGTAATACTAGTAGCAGCAGCCTAGTTTCTTTTACATACAAATTCAAACACACACACAGATTGACACATATTGTTTTTAAAAAAATCAATTATTGAAAACTATTCAAATATAAATTAAGTTTGCCTTATTACACTTTTACAACTGTAGATGGTGCTAAATTATATTGTAATTAAATATATCCCAATAGTTTAGATGTACATGTAGTTAACTTGTAGTATAGGTATAATAGATCAAATGGATAACCTGTTAACTGAAAAATATACAATGCACTCACAGTTAAAATGCTTAGATTATGCCTATTTAGCATTAAAAAGATAAAAGCTGCCACCCTATACCATATGTAATTTATGTATTTAAATTAGTTATATTGAATAACGTATAGGTCTGTCTACAGCCTTAAATGTTAAAGTATTGTCTTTCTGAATGGTGAAGGATGCTTAGAATAATGAGGTGCCCCCCCTGGGAAGACCCTTCAGAGGTCACCCAAGGTCACTGCTCACCCTGGAGTCAGAGCAGAGGGTCAGTTTACACAAATCTCTCTGGTATTTGGACAATCACAAGCATCTAAAATGTTCTTAATCAATATAGACTTCCTCTATTAGCTGCACAGATATTTGTTTAGAACGATGTTTGAAATAGTCACAAAAAAGTGCATTTAAAGCAGCTTCACAACACATAAAACTCTATTATCATTTTACAGTATACTATGTATTATTCCCCATAATCATTTTATATTGTTTGCTGGACATTTCAGTCAATGTCTGATGTTCAAATCTAATTCATTCATTCATACAGTTGTGATTACCTTCCAAGCTTGCACACCCAAAATAACATGCAACTGAACCGGGAACTTAAATTGACTCCTGTTATAATTTTGTTTATATTAATCATATACAGCACTGAAATAATCTTGCAACCTCAGTTTTGCCCAAATAGATGATCTCTTACAGCATAAGATAACAGTATCTTATGCTGTTATTGCGCAATGTGAATGTTGTATGAGTGATGGTGCTTGGAGTGGCCAATGGCCACAAGTGCAGATTTGTGGCCATGTGTCTGTCAACCAGCCCTTGGGCAGGTGTGGCCAGAGTTAAGCTTATTGCCACCAGTGTAGAAAGTCTTTAATGTTTGTTTAACGACCAACAATAGTGTTTTGAAAATATTGTCGAGCTTATAAGCACAATAAACTGGCTACATAAGGGCAGTCATGCAGTGACAGAGGACAACTCTAATACCTAATGTTACCACTTTTACGCTCATAGTGTTAATGTATTACATAATACTGCAAAAGCACAATAAACAGGACTTTCATTGACACAGACAAAACAGATTCCACTGCAGTGACTTCATTAAAGCGGTGTAACACTTGTCACTAAGGCTAACGCTACAGCTGTTGTGTGATGTGCTATTTCTCACTGGAGCTAAAATAACTGTATGTCGTCCTACAGACTCAGAGCTGACACTATGGAGTCTCCGATTACAATTCAACCATTCATCAGCTTTCACATTTCAAAACCAAGTGAGTAAAACATATTTGAACAAGTGCAAAATGGAAAATTCACTTGAACATAATTTGTCAATGACAATTTTGTGAATGATATGATACTGTTTTATTTATCTTTAGGTTTACTGTATTTATGAGAACCTCTTTCTAAGTAATTTCCCTAATGGATCAATTCAATTTTGGTGTAATTCTAAGGACGAGAATAACTAAGTAATAGTCTGAGTTACTCTCCTTAAACTGTTGTTAATATAATTTTTAATGTTATCATTGTGTGAAACTTTTGTGACCTCATTTATTATAAGGATAGATATTAACCTAATTGATTCTGAAGGAAATGTAATTTATATTTCAATACCTTTTGCATGTTGAAACTTTTTGAACATTTTATCTTGGTTTAAGAATAGGCCTTTTCAGGATAATGCGAGGGCTGCATGTTAAATAAGTGATTAACAAATTGTTATTAGGCTTAATGTCAAAGAGTCAAGGAACATAGTGTGCCATAAAACAAAAACAAAACAAAAGATAGAAAATTTGGGGGAAAAAAAAAAAAGTAGTGTAGTTATAGTTAGAAATTACAGTTTAATTTGTGTTATTTGGGGAACTCATGGACCGTTATTTTATTATTTTTAATCGATCCATGGTGGACACTGACAGGAGTGGAGATAGTTGTCGCTAGGAGTTGTGGGAAATTGAGTTTGTGGGCTCGAGGTGTGGCTTCGCGGAGTTTTCTGGCGCCTTATCAAATCACTGTCCATTTTTATGAGAACATTCCTGCCTGCCTTTATTCGAACGGCTGCGGAAAAACAAGGCCATATTTACGTTTCTGCGCGGACAAATCAGCCCGCTTTCCCGTGACACCCCCACGGAAAACCCCCGCGCCCGTTTATCCGACTTTTTTCCGCTAGTTCCCGGTTTGTTGTTTTCTCTTTTTTGATCAAATTTTTTGCTTGGACCAGTGACGTCTTCTGGTTCCGCCTACTCTTTCGTTTGAACGCTGTGATTGGCTGCTTCCGGGGAATTCACCTCTGTGATTGGCCCAAATCCACGTCTATCACAGCTCCATTTGTGACTCATGTGGGAGTTCCCAGAGTAGACTCGGCGATGGAAGGGAGTCGCTTTTTGCTCAAGCGGAATGAAGGTAGGAAAGAATTAAACCTTTATTCCGTTATCTAATTTATTATCGCTAATGTCTAAGGATTAACCAACCGTTTACCTAATAATAACGTAATCGGATTTGTGACATGAAGCGATACGTGACGTTATGCTCTAAAATTCACTTAAAACTATCAATTTTTCATATCTCTTGAAACTGGAACGCACTGTTAGCTAGCTACTCATTTTGACTTTGGAAAATCTACTTGAACATGTGTTTTCAGACGTTTCTAAGATGTAATAACACGTTTATAATTGCTGTATAAACTCTGTATTTGGACGTTTTTCCCGAGATGCTACTTGTGGAATAGCAGACGTTGTTCTAGTGCTCCGTTGTGCAACACGTATACTGTATTTTTACGATGTTTTTGACCCTGAAAAACCGTCTTAATGTTATATTCCAAACTGTTTTCGTCATCTGTCCTGGCGTTTAGCTCTTCTTCAGTTGGTCCACATTTAGACGATTCCCATCCGTCTCTGTTGCCATGGAGACCGGCCCAGCCCGCTCCATCCATCCTCGTCTCCTCTCCTCCCCTCTGTCTCCTCCTGCTTTTTCTCTGCTCTATATTTATAGTGTGGCCCTGGTTGATTACTGGTTTACCTTAGCCCTGGTTATAGACCTGTTTTAGTCCTGGTCCAGTCTTGTTTTTTCTCTGGTTTAGTCCTCTTTAGAACCATTTCCTGTCTGGGTTGTTGGTTTATCCTGCTTTAAATACAGGTTTGTTCCGGTTTAGAGCTTGTTCATTCCTCATGTGGACACTGATTAGACTCTTAGTTCTTCCTGGGTTCATCCAGGGTTATGATCTAGGTTTAGTCCAATTAGGGCTGGGTAATACGGCAATAAAAATCAAATCATCATCTGATCCCTGTGACAATATGCTATTTGTTGTAATCGTCACATTGTGATTCACACATTTTCTGCTGAATCCAGGTCTATGCTCAAACCCAATTTTTCTTAACCCACTCCTAGTTAGCTTTTGTAATTATCTGAGTGAATTACAGGTGGCTTCAACTAATCACAGTGAAGTGTGAACACTCCTAAGAAGCAGAAGACCTCATTTACCTCTTGAAGGCAGTATTGTTGTGATAACATTTAAATTGTGATCTGGCCCCTAGGAAATTATCATAATATTTTCTTGGAATAGCACCCTCCCCTAAATGTTTTAAACTCAACTTTGTCCAGGTTTATCTCTGTTAGACCTGCTTAAGTCCTGATATAGTTAGTCCTGGTTTAACCCGGGCCGGCCTGGCTTAACTCTGATATACTGGTTCAGTCCCAGGTTGCTCTTAATTCACACCTGATTTAGTTCTGGTTAAGACCCTTTTTTCACCTGGTTTATAAAAACATTGCCTCTAGATATCTCTATGGTGCATACAACAATTACTGCAGCTCTTTTTCTCCTTCTTTCTCTCTCTCCTTTGTCCTGTCTTTATTTATAGTGTAGTAGCCTATATTTGCTTCTTCTTTGGGCTAAACGGGGCCGGCTGCTCTCAGACCCTGCTGGAGAAATATCACACACAGACGTTGGGTCATGCATTAATCAGACACTCCTCTGGTACACTGGACTAAACAGGGCATGGGCTTAGTTTGTTTCTGTAAAGTATGTAAGATAATTTAGTTCATCATTTTATTCCATCTACAGAGCTCAGTTGTATGCACTAGAGGTGGCGATATTGTCCAAAAAGTGAATATCTTGGTTAAGTATTTTGTAAAAAGTGACTGTAAAATGAACCACAATGAACCTAATGTTTTTTGGTTGTTTTTTTGTTTTTTTTGGAAGATTACACAAGTTATAGATCTTTTTGCAGTTTTGTTTGCACTTTTTATTTAAAGTTCAATGACAACCAATATAGACTACTCAGTATTATAATTTTGCATAGCAGAAGAAAAATTTCCTAGCCAATATATCACCCACTTCTACATGAAACGTATTTTTACACATCCCTGTTTGTGTCAGAGTTGTGAAAGGTGACTGCTATATATGAATTAACTATTCAAAAACAAAATATTTATTTCAGTGGTCTGAAGTCCTCAAAATGGTGACTGTAAAACTGAAACCCAGGAATAGCCCCATCAGATTAAATTGAGGTCGTATTATATCCTGAAAAGGGTGAGTATTTTAGAGGCCTGTCTTTGGTCAAATGTGTGTGTCATTATTGGTTTCTTTATGGGATTATCTGGTTTTTCACATTGATTGACAAGGCGTTAAAATGCAGCCTGGAGGCAGCTTAGACTCATGTTACTGTGGTCTGTCAGAACAGGTCAGGAGGGGTCAAATGTAACAATGATGATGGGATTCAGTAAAACTCTTTGTTTGTTGTTATTTATAAAGGTGTTTTTCCGGTTGCATCAACTACTTGTTAGATACATTTATTTATTGTCAAAATTGATGATACAGTAAACCTATTAAAAAAAAAGAAACATTGCAATGCTGTGTAGTTGAAAGGGGCGTGTTTAACAGTGGCTGCTGCACTGATTGGACCACCTTTAGATCCTGATACAATACCAAATTAAGTCTACATTAGGACTAAACTGGGCTCAAATGCTGTGTTTTATTACGTGTTATTGCATTGTTAGAGGTGCCCTTTGAATGTGGGGCACTGTATCAGCTCAGTTGCATCTTCTCCGTGTCTGAGATCTACTGAATCTTCTTGAACGCAGCACCAACCCACTTCTTCTTGAAAGTAGGCCATGCTGCCACGGCTCCATGCTCCTCTGTGCTCAGACTGGGCCAAAGCTAACAATGAAGAATCACATCTACTACACCTACTCTACCACACACACTTGAAGGTGTATTGTGTAATTTTCTGGAGGTGGCATCTCAGCTGCATAATTACTGATACTTGGAACATTCTCCAGGAAGATAGATGAGTTTTATGCTATTCTGTGGGAAATTATAGCTAAAAGAACATTTACATCCTACAGGCTAAATAAGACAGGTTTGTGGAGATGCAAGCTTCCTCACAATGCTGATGTGTGTTTTTATGTTTTTCAGGCCAGCTAGGACTAATGGGGAATGAATGCTTGTAAATGCATTCATTATGACCCAAAAATATAAAAGATAAGAAAGATAAGCGCTGTGTCTGTATACCAAATAAGAAAACTACTTTTTACCATTGCAACCCCCATCTTAACTGTACAGAAGATGTCAGAATTCACAAAGAACAGAGAGTGAAATAGTAGTGAAAAGTAATTGTTGTAAATGGCATTAGGGTAGGACATGTGAAACCATAAACTGCCAAAGTGATGCTGTATTAGATTTGGAAACACTCCCCTTGGATCAGGATGTGCAAAGGGATATTTTTAATTTAATATTACTTCTGTTGCTATCGGAAACGCAGGTTAGATTTGTCTTCAGGCTTCCAGCTGTTATGCAGTCGGAGTAAAGTTTCCAAGAGTTTTAAAAAGTAGTGCCATCCTTCCAGGAGTGAGTTGCATATAGCTTTAATGTAATGGACATATGGACATGAATAAGGTGAAAGCATTGCAATTTGATTTGTGATTTATATTTTTGTATAAGGATTCAGATTCATTCACGTTTGGGAAAAGTAGAATATGCTAAACTAATACAAGAATCAGTCACATGCATTTGAGAACATGTTTGAAGAGGCCTATGCTAAACTTTAGTGTTGGCAGGTTTTTTACATAAAATGCAATTTTGCTGTTTTTTTCATAATTATAATTTCTAATTGCAATTTTGATTTGAATGTGATTGATCTTGCTCTAATTGTGTTTTACTTAGGCTCAAATATTCCACCATTATTATTATTAAGAATGATTTAGGCTTAGTAACTACTTAATAAGGGCTTAAGGTGAGGATTTAGGTTGAGGGTATGGATGAATTCCTAATAATAAACACTAATTAAAGTGTAGGTATTGCTGTTTTTACTGGGTGCCTTTGCATTTCAGATTTAAGCTTGTATTTGTGACCCTTTTGTGCATGTTTCTCAGGTCTCTGAAGCTGTGGACAGTGAGTAGCAGAGGAGCATGGCGGCAGGTGAGACGATCAATAATGTAAATATTGCTATGTTTGTTTGGGGCTGTTTCTGTGAAGGTCAAAGCTCCATCTGCATCTGGTTGCTCATAGACACTCCCCACAATCACTGCATTAACATACCACACAATCTGATAATGTAGTACATTTCTCAGAAACGTGTTGGGATTTAAAATTTTCAAACATTCCTTATTTTGGTAATAACATCTTTTTAGATTTCTGATAATGCTCCTGAAATGTAGTGTGTAGTTTTGACTGATGTTGCCACCCATCTCTAAAACAAGTAATTTGCATTACAGAAATGTTATCATCAGCTTATAGAAAAAAAAAAAAAATTATAATTGAAGCAGTCCTTTTATCCTTATATCATGGTCTGAGTAGATATCTTTGGTTTGTATTGTAATTAGTTTTAGTGTTACAGAACTCTCTGCCTGATGCGTGGTTGGTTGATTTCTTGCAGCGTTCCTGGACGACCGGGACGCTCACTCCATTCTGAAGCGTTTCCCTCGAGCCAACGCGTTTCTGGAGGAGCTGCGACAGGGAAACTTGGAGCGCGAGTGTGTAGAGGAGAGCTGCAGCTTTGAGGAGGCCAATGAGGTTTTTGAAAACAAGGAGAAGACTGTGAGTGTTCAGAGACATGGCTGAAATATTGTTGTGATTAGTACTAATAACAAAGAGTGGGACAGGATCTAAATTCAGTGAGGCGATACAAAACACAAGATTGCAGATTTAAAAATAATAGACAAATCAATTTATTTGTACATTGCATGCAAGCCAAAGTATTATTATGGCAGTCTCCCTACACCATAAAAGTTACATAGCACACCTTTAATTTTTAAATGATACTCTTTGTTGTAGAATAAATTGAAGTAGCCAGAGAGACAACACAGCAGTGCAATTTTTCTATCACTCCTGATCTTGTACTTTCAGATGGAGTTCTGGAAGACGCGCAGCCTGTACACGGTGAGTAGTGGGGAGCGCTCTGAACGCGCGGACACAGTCTACATGGTCATCCCTCTGCTGGGAGTGGCTCTCCTCATCATCATCGGCCTGTTTCTGCTCTGGAGGTGTCAGCTCCAGAAGGCCACGCGACGCCGCCCCGCCTACCCCCACAACCGCTACCTGTCGTCGGGTCGCTCCTCCCGCAGCCTCCCCAGGATCCTGGTGCACCGCGACCACCTGCACGAGACTGAATCTACCCTACCAACACGAGGCAGTAATTCCAGTGGTGTTGTAATAGCTCAAACTACAAACAACAGCCATAGGACTTCGTTCAGCCAATCAAGTCGGCTGTACGTTCAGGATGCATCCGTTTCTGTGGCGTCGCGTTTGTCCGGAGCCACGCCTCCTCCGTCGTATGAGGAAGTGACTGGACATGTAGAGAGCAGCGGGGACGAAAACTCAGCACCGTCTTACAACGACCCTCCTCCGAAATATGAAGAAATCATCAAGGAAAAGTGAAACTAAACCCAGATTTGGATGCTTTGGAAACAGTGTGGATTTCTCAGTTGACGCTTGGATGTCTTTTGGGACTCACCACCAAAATATGGGAGAAGTCAAGTTTTGGTGAGGATTGAGGACTGAAACATGCTTTTACTGTGTTTGTTTTTGCCACACAGTACTTGGTGAAGCTGTGCTAGTTATCGCTGATGTAGTGGTGATTTTGGATTCAACAACGAACCTCCAAAAACACAAGAATATTGTCAAGGAACAGTGACAGTGACGCGATACACAATTCTAGCTTAGGCGTTATACAGGTGTTGGTGAGCTTTTGAAAATGTGTGCTTTGAACTGCCTCTTAAAACAATGCCAAAACTCAAAACAGGATTATCAAGAAACAGTAAAGCTATAGCAGCATTTAGTTGCTGTCTGAATGTGTGTGTTGAAACTCTAGCTGTTATCGTAACAAGTTGCTGTTTACAATGAGGTCACATGACAACTTGTTGGCCAAAAATCAGGAAGATTGGATTTGAACGGCAAGCTCCAAAATGGCTTCTTGATGGATTTGTGTAACGTACATACATACAAATGAGAAAGAATAGGAGCCTTCACATCACCTTAATGCAGACGATATATAGGTGACACAACTTTTTAAATGGGACTGAAAACTACAAGTCATCTGTAACCAAAGTCTTCAAACCAATAATTGTAAAGGATTGTTTGGATAATGGAAGAAAATACCCAGAATAATGCATCCACACTCTTTAAATCGCTTGAATCAGAATGTCAATCTTAATTTTGAATAGTTTTGACATAACTAAAATAAGTCCAAACTACTCGGATCAAGGTTATTTTACAGAACTCAATATATTTTAACCGATATTCCTGTTTTGTAGTGATTTACAAAGAGCAAATGGAAATATGCAGCTTTTGCATAACAAACTTTAGCCTTAAAAACTAAATGTCAACGCCAATTTTCCAACATGAACAACCATCACCATCTTTATTGTTTGTGGCCAATGAAAGAAGAGAATACAACAAGATATACAAGACTTTGAAGGATGAAAGGATGCCCCCGTGTGGTCACTGTGGAGATGAAGACCTTTAAACAGGACATTTGAATTGAATTGGGTCACGGTTCGGTTTGTGTTCGCTGCTCTCTGATCGTGGTGCTTGTGGAGTGTTTTTAACGTGTAACAGTGACCGTATTAAGAGTATATGGAGCAATGACTAGGGCTTGTCCACAAAAACACAGGTGGTTTAAGAGTTTGCTTAAATTTAGTCGATCTAGGGGTTATTTTAATGCAATGACTTTCATATATTATCACGCCAATATTATTTTTTACTCAGAAGGCTGTGAGATGGAGGGAGCCTCAACATTTTCATAGTTACTCACATGTGTATGAGACAAAGAGCATCTCCATGTTTATAAATTGTAAGTTTGATAGAGAAGAGTTAGCAATAGCAAAACATGCAAGTTGGATTGACATTGAACTAGTGGGATCTCAGGTCTTGGAAATGTTGCCCATAACAGTTACAGGAATTATGGCAAAAAAAATGTGTATTTCCTTATAGTGATGATTGGCCCTGCTCTCAATTTTCAATTATATTTTTCTTTTAAAAAATTAAATAAATGGTTTTCAATATTGCGTTCATTAACATAAACCAGACAGACGTTTACTCAGTGCCATTTAACACAAAAATAGTCAAATTTACTCCTCGAATGTCTGCTCCAAACCGCATGCTTTTACAGAGAGAGAATTGGCTATAGAGCTCACGGTTAAAAAGACCCAAGCTGATCATTTGCAATTCAAAAACAATTCGGTCTTGATTTGATTAAAACCCTATTACCCAGTTGACTTTATTTCTTGATTTGGAGTATGCATAAAATGCGTTAGAAGTATATAAACCGCCTGTGCTTATTTGGGCTAGATTGTTCGTTTTTTTAAAGGTATTTTGCTTTATTATATTAATATAATCATAATGAATGCCAAGGCTTGTGTTCACTGTAAATACCGTAAAGGCTGACTCACTTTTAGTTGATTAAGAAATTATTGATTTGCTAAATTTAAAATGTTGGAACTAATCACCACCAGCTGCATTTCACTTGAGCGTGTTTTCTTTTAATCTTTTGCCTTTTTCAACTAATGCGTTTACTTCCAACTACAGCATGATCTTTTATTATTAATTTCTGTTTGTGCTTATTTCACATTTTGGTTAAGATTGTTTTATTTCGTCTTTGGTTAGTCCTTGTTCAGTTCAGATTTTTAAACCTTTATGGAGCTCAGCAGTGCTCACCCACTTCTGGTTACAGTTATAAAATTATGATCCCAATAGTAGATTTTGAATACTAAAAATGTAAAGGCACAATGATGGCTATTATATTTGATTAATTGAAAGTACTGCAAAAATAATTTATAACTTTGTGGTTTATAAAGTGTCATATGCATTTTAAATAAAGTAATTTTTCTAGTCATGAGTTACCTCAATTGGCCTTCATCAAAATAATGAGAAAACCAAACCAGCGCTGGTTTCTATTCCTGGTTCATTCTTAAATTAGACCAGTTTTAGTTTGTACAGTTTAAATCCTGGCTTAGTCCTGCATTAATCCTGGGTCAGTTTAGTCCAGGTTTAGTTCTAGTTTTATTGCTTGTTTATAGTTTAGTTCAGGCTTTATCAAAACATAAGTTAATTACCCTCAAGGGTGACTTTATAAGTTAACATAATATCTACTAAACATTCCAACTGACAAAAAATAAGACTACAAAATTAGCTCAGTCACTGCCAAATGTTCAACCAAGCCACTTATTCATTTTTGTTTTACATTTTCAAAGTTTACATTGAACTACAGTGCACTTCAGTCAGCTTTCCATTAGTGGCCTATATCTAGTGTTAATATTCTTTTTATATTATTTACATATTCATATATTTTATGTTTAACTTTACAGCAAAAGAAAGTGACCACCAACTTCCACAATGTTTACTGTAATCATGTATTGCAACAAAGTTTGCATTGTCTTTTTTATGCACTTTTTCAATTATTTGCCAAAAATCCTGTTGATGGCTTTGTAGGTTTGTATTTTGGTATTGGTGATGTGATGCAAACTAGTTTTAATTTCGTTTGGGTTAAATCCTGGATACACCTAACTCAGATCCTGAGTTCTTAGTCCTGGTTTTGTTATCTTAATCTCAAGTTTTTAGTCTTGAAATATTACAAATTGAGGTAAAGATACATAACATAACTTTCAATATAATGCAATCACATATTTGACAGATGCATATATAGAACTGAACACTATATATGTATCTACTTTGTTTAAAGCCACAGTATGTAACTTTTTCCCAAATAATGGACTAAAATAAAAGTCTGTGTTTTCATTTTCACTGTTTATTGCACTGCAAAACTTAGGAAAATGTGTGTTCTTACCTCTGTTTGACCTACAGGAGGCCTCTTCCTGCCTGTTTCCATGGAAATGCTGTTCCTTAGGCTATGATTTTCCACAGTATGACATAAAACTTATCTCCATGGGAATGTTCCAAGTTATGGTTACATTTCCTGCTTTCAGAAATTTACATACTGTACCTTTAAATAATGTGAATTCAGAATAGTGCTCTAGTGTTTTTGTCAGTTGCAGATTTACTGTCTTTCTGACTTTAGATACAGTTTATTTTCATTATCCCAGCTGCAGATAATTTTATAATACCATCACAAAGACAACAAGATAAATAATTTAGTTCTGATGAGTAAACACATTTAAATCCATCAACACTATACCCAAATAAAGAACTATTCAGCTCTTTTTACTCACGAAGGTAGCACTGTACACGTGATATTGAGAAGCTGTATTCATTTTTGTTCATATGTTAATACAGGTGTAACTACATAAGTGTGAGTGTGTTTTGTAAATTTTTTATTTAAATGTGTGAGACTTGGCTTTATAATGTCTTCCTGTTTTTTTCCTCTGAGCAATTCTGCTTTTCTTAAAGTCCAAAATGTATTAAGTACTATCAGTAAATATCAATAAAGGGCACTATACAGTTGATGTTTGATATCAGAAATGCCTCTTTGTGATTTATTTCTGGTAGAATGTTACGGATATTAGGTTGTAATGAGGTAGATTATATAAGTTGAATAGTTGAGTATAAAGCTATTATTTTGATTCCTCTAGCCACTTCAACTAAAGCTACATTTACATTTGTCCTTGTTTGGCTTTAGTTTGAGCTCAAATCAATTTATATATATATATATATATATATATATATATATATATATATATATATATATATATATATATATATATATATATATATATATATATATATATATATATATATATATATATATATATATATATATATATATATATATTTTTTTTTTTTTTTTGTAAAGTGCAGAATCACAACAGCAGTTGCCTCACTGGCCTTCATAAAATTGTTGATTTAACCAACAGTCATTGATCAATAAAAGACAAGCAGATTAACCAACATCAGGAAACAAGCAAATAGATAACTGACCCTTCTTCTCTGTAAAGAAAAATACCAAAACCCTGGGAAAAAGTGGCACCTAAAAGAGAAACACAGTGAAGAAGGGATCCACTCCAATGCACAGACAGGCTGTAGATGTGTCCAGAGCTTATGCACATCCATTAGCAAAAGAGTTCAAGAACCAGGGCTCATCCCGCCAGGTATTGGGATCCAGGTCCACAGAACAAGATCAGGGCATAGTAGGGGGCATGTAAGGTCCAGTCTATGTTTCATGTTAGGCATCTGAAACAGCAGGGCTTGTGAACAGCAATAAACACACTGGAGATTAACTTTATGATAGTTCAGACCTGATGGACTTGACTTGGCCCAGTTCCAGTCCTGATTTAGTCCTAGTCCAGGTTAAACTCCGTTTGATTCCAGTTTGGTCCCAGTTTGTTTTTTTGTTGTTGTTTTTTTGTACAAATGTGAGGGCAGCCTAATTAAATGTGTTAGGCTCATGACTTGTTTAATTTCAAACATTTCTGTTAAAAGATGACTGAACTGCTTTTGTCTTCGGCTTTTACTTTGACATGACTCTACCGGAAGCCCGAGTCATTTTATTTCCGGTGCTAACTTTTAACATTGTTTTCTCAAAATCAGGTCAGTTTGCGAGTTTATTACTGTGTCATTACTTTTACTCACCAAACCTTTAAATAATCCATGATTTAGAATAGTTTTTTTTTACATTAGTGCTCAATCCGTGGGTCAAATGTGAAGTTTGACCTGAGTTTAGCCACCTGTTGCTAAGAGTTAGCCTCCGAGCTACATTTCCATAGAAACTTAACTGACAGCAGTCGTGACCGATGAGTTATAATATAATCTTAAACGCCGTTACACTTTGTCTGATTATAAACTTGACTTTGTGACTGTAGGACTTAAAGTGGATGTTATAATTTTGGATTAGAAATGACCTGATTTCATGCATATGTTATACATTCCCATTCTAAATTCTATAGAAATTAACTCTAGTTAAGTTATGCATCACTGTACAAATAGTGCAGTACATTAAAGGATGCAACTTGGGGTTATTGTTTTGCTTGGAATGTTCCAATGTAAACTTGTCTATCTACATGGAGACAAGCGTGGTTACAGGTCTGTGGAGAGGTGACCCTGCTCACAGTAACAATGCATGTTTTTCAAGGAATGCAACAGCACATGTAACTGAGCTAATGCAAGATGGACAGAAAAAAGTGCATTCACATTTCAATAAATTCAAATGTGTTACGTCTGTGTTGCTTTACCGTCTTCAGTTGGTCTTAATGGACTACAAATGAGACTTAAAACAAAAGTTTATATATTTGTGAGTAAGGTTAATGTAATCAATAAATCAGTTTGATGAATCTGCGTAAATTCTAAGTATAAGTTTATACTCATTGTACATACATCATTGTTTGCTTAAATTTATCTTGGCACAGGAAGGATGTTTCCCATGGACAGGTCTCTGGTCTCAGGGCGAGATCCAGCTTTTATGGAGTGCATCAGTACAACCATGAGAGTCCCGGACCGGCTGAGCGTGGGACTGGATCAGGACCAGAATGTGAACCAGACTGAGGCCCCTCCGGTTTACAGCATGCAAGTCCCTGACAGACTCACCTACGCAGGTAACAACAAGTATCACAATAAGTATCACGCCATCCAAGACAACTATAAGGGGCTTTAAATTTGAATATTACTTACACTGCATTTACTCTAGAAGGATGATATACAATGTGTCTAACAAAAATAAAAATGTTATGTTAGAAAATTGGTAGACGAAGTCAGTATATTGTAGCTTTAAGTTCTATCAAACCTGATTAATTACCTTTTTAAAGAATTAAAAATACTTTTAGCTCAAACAGATTATGTTAACCTTTGTGCCATTTTGTAGCTCAGGTATAAAAAAACTAAACTGTTTTCTAGTATAAGCAGGTAAAGCAGTAAGAACTATTTAATATATGTAACACTATACATCCCTCTATGTGTCATCAGAAGCTGCAGACTTGAGTCCCAGACCTCAGTTTCGTACAAAGTCCAAGGTCCCGGCCCTGGAAGTGTGTGTGGAGAGCCCCCTAGAGTCGCCCCAGAGAGACTCACAGCAGGTAAACCCAACTCACAAAGTCCAGATCTGTCTGCGTGGAGGGTGGGTGTTCTCTTGATTTGAGCTATTGGTTTACTTATAGGTTGCATTCTGTGTAAATGTTTTGTCTCTTCTGTTTTTTGACAGAATCCCATCCGGCGTACAATGAGTGACCAGAGCTTTGTGAGGAGCCCCCCAGAGACCCCCTCACACAATAGGGCTCTGGTCTTGCCCCAGCAGCAGTCCTCCTCGTGAGTAATACTGAACAATGTCAAATTACCATTCAATATCCCAGATGTTTTCTTTTAGTATGCTGTTTTGTTTTTACTTCTTGTTTTTGGTTTACATTTATCTGTAAGCTTTAGCATATACCGGGTATTCCATGAAGCAAGATTAAGTTAAATTTTGGTTTATTTGGGCAATCCAATCTCATCAAATCCTCAGTTCTCAGGCTTCAGCTACAAATCTGGTCGAGACCAGGATAACTGTAACTATTAGCTTTAACTCGAAGAATGTTTAAAGAAACACTTAAGTCAAGTTTCAGCACGTGTGTTAAACCACTTGTCTCTGTCTGAATACGGATTAAAAAGGATTTTATTTACGTGCTGCCTAAAATGTATGATGACCAGCTAGCGATAATTTTTTCGATTAGGTTTTTACAATGCATTTACATGAATGCATTTGTATAAATATATGCTGACTGAAGGCTTCCAGAGCATAATTAAGACATAAGTGTATTATTTTGTTTATTTTTTCCCATTTTTACTTGAATAAGGCTGCCATCTTTGAAAAAAATAAAATAATGCACTTATAGAAAGCTCTTTGGCTCAGCTCATTTTTTGTCACTATCCAAATAAAGTTTGATTCGATAAAAGGTCTTTTGGCATGAGTTTCACAGTCTGTACAGTCCATCAACCATGATAAAATTAGTCAACAATTAATTCAGCATTCTGATAAATCTGATTAATCGTTGCCGTCCTAGTGTCATAAATAGCTTAAAATCGTGGTATTCCCTTTCACAGTAACAAGAATAATACGTGTTACTGTGACATCCCTTGTATTAGGCCTACGTTACCCACTTGGTTAAACTTTCCTTTCTCCAATTTTAGTCGTCATCCCGTCCATCGCCCCCCTGTGTTGCCCCAGCCCCCTCCTGTTGTGGCCCCAGACCCCCCTCTCACCCCCCTCTCTGCTCGCTCCATTATGCAGATGGGTCTACAGGCCTCACAGCGTCTCCTACAGGTCATCAACAGCAAGTACAGGTCTGCATTTAAATGGATGCATGGCTCACGTTCCACTTTTCAAGATGTAAATAGTGTGATGTTCCCTAAAAATTACTAAGTTGTAATAATGTGTTTGTATTTTTCTAACTGAAAACTTGTTTTTTGTGTGATTTCTTTTTGCTTTGCCACTCGCTAAATATTGTACAGAATTCTGCTATAACATTTATGCCTTGGCTGTATTGCTTGCTTGATTTAACACTGCCCTCGTGTGGTGATAATTAGAATACAGTTGAACAATTCAAGAACAAATATCAGTTGCAGTTTGTTAAAATAGTGCTTTTATTTTTATTTATTTGTTTCTTTACTCATGTATTCATTCAGTTCACAGTGCACATTTTAAAGTTCAGGTGTTTGAAAAAAGAGGATATGAAATGTTAAGAGAATACAAGAGATCTAAACTACTGGGAGATTACATAGGACAAAATATTACTTAAATCGTTGCAGACTTATCCATCTACTAATTGAAAGTCCTGGCTATTCAAATTGTCATTATTTGACAATTTGATACCCTACTTTACTACTGCCACATAATGTTATATCCTGTTTTTTGGTTGGCCATTTGTTCCTCACTAAACTAACTTCCTTCATTGCTTCACGCTTGCTAAGCATTTATTGCTTGATACTAGGAATTGCTGAGTTAAAGTGACAGAAGTTGACGTATTCTGCGTCTGTTTTTGGCGTGAAGGTTTATGAGAGAAGAGTTTCCTCCTCCTCCTCTTCCTCAGACTGTGCTCAGACCAGAGACCGTCCCAGGACAGGGTCAGGTGGAGCGCAGCAGCAGAAGGTACAGAACAGAAAAAACTCGGAGAGAAACATCACAACACCCTGTTGTTTAAGTGACACCTTTGGGAAGGTGAAATGACTAGTGATAATGTCTGTGGTTTTTGTAGTGGGATAAAATATAGTGGAATAATGGGCCTTGTTTTTTTGTTTTAAAGAACAAATGTTAAGCTTTATATGTTTATAAAATGCTCTTGTCTTTGCTTTAGCATCTTGTGGTTCACAACTTAAAATAATGACCATGTATTAAACTAGACACTATTTTCCATCCTTGGTGCGTATCATACTGGAATCTGGTGTAGGGTTCCATCTACTGGCAGAAGAGGGAATTGCCATCGAGAAAAAAAAAGTTGGTTAATAATGAACATAGACCAGCAGGTTAATGTAAGCACCATAGAGTGTATATGTAAATGGACATAGCTACCACGTTCTACATACAAAGTGATCATGCGCTTCCGGCTCCATCGACTCTGGTCCTGATGCACTTTGCTTTAGAAAATTGTCGCCCTTCTCTCTCTGTAACTGCTGCTGTCAGGCTCATCATTTTGATCTTAAAATGTTTGTATTGACTCGCTCTGCGTGATCCTGGTATTTATATTTTGCTCTTCTGTTCGTAAATTAAAATATGAACATTAATAAGAGACAAATTAGCTGCTTTCTTTCCCCGAGAACACTTCCATAAGCATTAGCAACAGGTTTGATTGACAGCGTTGCTATGTGCCCACCCCCTGCTAAACCAGCGTTGTGGGGAGAAGGGGCGTTACCTTCCACAGCTTCGCGCCAGATTGGCTCTTTGGTTACTTTGATACTCGTGGTCAGAATTCCAAATATGTAGCCTGGCTCCAAATTTGCCGGTAGCCACTAGCCTCGCTGAGCTTCATTTGACTGCAGTCGAATGTTATGGGTGACGTCACACTTAGTTCACTTCTTTATAGCCTGTGGTAAACACACAGTTAATGAATGCGATTTGATGAAAGAGGCCCCGAATCACAATGATTTATGCACTTAAAGTTCAGTTGACAGATTAATATATGTAATATATTATGACTTGGTTTGGTGGGGTAGTACCTGTGGTAAATATTTAGCATCATTTTACATCAGTTAAGTGGCAGCTTGTGAAGAAAAGTAGAAAACAAAAAGTACAAAAATACTTGAAGAAACGGTGAGCTCTAAAACAGAATCCCTCTCTCTGTCATCAACACAGAAAATGCAGTGACAATTTACGCACAAGGAAAGCATTTTTCTGACAGTTTAAACATTGTTTATTAAAATAAATGTGCTCATCATCATTTATTTTTATTTGTGAAATCATAACTATTGTGTAATTTAGACAAGTTTTGTTGTGGTTGCTATGTAACAGTTATGGACTTACCTCTATGACTTACCTCTCATGATATCAGCTGCCCAGGTCCAAACAGAAGTAAAATTATAACCTTCACCAAAATGACAAAACTAGAAAAGATTAGGCAAGATTTTTTATTCAAATTTTTAAATATAATCATTTTAACTATGTTTTAGAGAAGTGAATAGTCTAACCTGCCATATGCAGTTTAAAAACTGTGACAATCTGCAATATCGCAATCTTAGGAAATTTCAAAGTATGTTTCTCATTTAGGATCGTAGCATTATCAAATTTTATAATGTGAAACTCATCAATGAACTATTTTCTGTTTGTTTGTGTTGCGTTTAGGGCTGGAGAGACCTGGAGCGCCGAGGATGAGGGAGGAGCAGTGGTGGAGCTGATTGTGCTTCGACGACAGGTGTGAATGTAGCAAGAGACCACACAAACACCTCACAGTGAAATAAAATATAATGTATATCACTACCACCTAATACTGAAATATTCATACCTATAATTTGATTCAGCAGTTTGTAAAATCAAAGGAACATTGCCTTAAAGTATTTAGCCGGAAAGATGGTGCAGTTCAGTTACAGACGTGTCCTCCACTGCGTGATGTGTCATTATTGGGTTTAGTGTCTTTGCAAAAACAAGAAAAGGGATGTCATTCACTGGGGCGGAAATGCTGTTGTGCACAAAGTCTATTCTGTTGAATTCAGCTGTTATAAACCAGTGATTTCCATTTTTATTTATGGAGGGTCCAGGGTCAGTTGCATGGTCATTTTTGAACGTCTCGACCTAAAAAGTGACAGGTGGATCAAACCAACTGCGATGAAATGTGAACTCTCTGAATAAGAAGTTAGCTTTAGTTTCCCTTTACCAGCAAAATAAAGGTACTAAGTGATTAAGAGATAAAATTAAAATCATGATGGACTCTAGGAAAATTGTCATGAGGCCCTCTGTAACTGTTTGTATTTCCAGGTGCTGAAGATGAGTCGTCGTCTGGCTTCATTGGAGCGTCATAACAGCGAACGGCGGAACACAGAGTTTGTTTTGTTTTGTCTGCTGGGCTCGGCCTGCCTGCTCAACGCGTGGCTCTGGATAAGAAGATAACAACAACATAGATAGGTTTTAATAAAATAGACAGTTTAAAAATGATTTAATATGTAGTTATGGTATTAAAATAAAGCTGTTACAGAGCCGAGGGGTGGTGACAAAACGTGTGCTTAAAGTTACATTGTAAAATAAGGAACAAATCTACATAAATTTAAGTTGTTTTATTACAGCAGATAATCTATACTGATTTTTTTTAATAATTACATTCTCCCTTTGTTGCTGTGGCAGAGCGATTAGCCTTTCTCCTGCCTCTCAGTTAGGAGGTAGTGGGTTAGACTCCTGATGTCTCGAGTGGAGTGTACATGTTCCCGTGTTACTGTGGCAGAGTGGTTAGCCTTTGTCCTGCCTCTCAGTGAAGAGGTTGTGGGTTAGACTCCTGATCTGTCTGGGTGGTGTGTGCGCTAGAACTGTCTACTGAAAATGTTCAAAATAAGTGCATGCATTATGAAGTATGTCACTTAGATTTAAACACACACTACAATTTAAAAGTTTGATTTTTGCTGACTGATTTATATTTTAGACACTGCCATGAGACGACTGAATATTTAAGTGATGTTTGTCTGTTAAGTTAGTGCCATTTCTGATTTATTTTAAAAAACATATATATATATATACATATATTGTAAAGTAAGATTGTCCTTTATTTTAACAATAAAGATGTTACAAAAATGTGATTCACTGGATTAAGTATTAAGTTCATGTTATATGTTGGTCAAATGTGGGAAGTGTAGCTAAATTTGTAGAGTACCATGCATCAAAATAATACAACTAAAGTGAAAGTAGCAGCATGAAGTAGTGGTTCAACAAATAACTCAAGAGTACATTAATGCAACATCTCATTTATAATTTTAAGTTATTGGAATTGGGAGAATGAATACTGCACAAAATGTATTATTCAAAAAGAAATAGTGTACTTAAGTAAATGTGGTCTAAGTACTATTACAGTGTAAGAGTCACTTTAAAGTGAATTATCCAAGAGGTTTTGTTGAAGAGAAGATGGAGAAACTGAGGAGGTTACTGGTCCTGCTGCTGCGGTAAAGATGGGGTGGGGTTATGATTGAGAAGAGAGTGGTGCATTTATGAGTTTCTATGAATTTCTGTAGTCCAATGACACAAACATTGAATATTTAGAAAGCCTCATTATTTTATTTAACATAAGAATTAAATTCATCCTAAATTAACTCAATAATAAACATTCAGAGACTAGTATTTGGAAACTTTACCACAAAACAAATGATATATCACAGGGAGTTTACAATAGGTGTTAAAATATTAAGAGATGATTGTGATTGTACAGCAAAAATATTACAAAATAAGCAGCAAATAGTGAAATTACAAGTTTTACACATTTTACAATTTGTTTAAACATTGTTCTTTCTAAAAACACACAATAAAATAAAATACAAGTGGAACTGTTGTTTCTCTGACATTTTCACCTACATTCAAAATGATTAGCTTGAAATGCTAACAGCGCTAAAATTAATGGAACAAACATTGGCTTTTATAGTAGTAAGACTTAATAGGAACGATACTGTCGCTTTGAGGCACTTAAAAATAGGTTTGCAATTTAAACGTCAGTGGTATATTTGGCAAAAAAAATAATTAATACAAGTTATTTTTATTTTCATTTATATATGTATTATGTATTTGTTTTATTTAAAAGGTTTTAAATGTTTTGCAAATAGTAACACTTATGGTAATTTTGCAAACATGTAAAAGGTAAATTCAAAATTCAGCTAACTTCTTGCTAGTTGCTGCATAGTTAACAGATATGTTAGCAGAGTTAGTGACAAATACCTATTTTATTAGCTGCTATACTGAAGTGGTTATTGATTACTAATGACAAAACGAACCGAACAACTCAAATATTGACCACCAGTAACACTTATTGTAAAAAATATCTGAAGTTTAGTTAGCAAAAACTATTATTAGCCTGGTTGCTAACTCTTAACAACTGACCTGTTTCATAACTGTTACACCGTCTAATAACCCAATAAAATGAAATATTGTGTAAATAAAATACTACGTGTATGACAAATGACCTGGCTAAACTGAACAGATGTAGGTAAAAAAGGCTTCAAAAGAATTGCTGGAGAATTAGCTGTTAACAGTAAGAATCCCCAAAATCATGTTTTCAAAAATAAAAAAGCAGGGCCAAGTGAACAGACAGGAGAGTTGTTGTTTGTGCTTATAGTAAAAAGGTCCCAGGTTCAATTCCCGTGTAGATCACATAAGATGTTTCTGTGTTGATTTTGCATGTTCTTTAAGTTTCTGAGCAGTTTCCTCCGAGTTGCAGAATTTTCAGAGAGAAACAAGCAACTAAGTCTTTTTAAAACAGCCAAAAATGTATAAATAACCTCTATTATTATCATTATCATTATTATTATAAAGTACCTCTCAGGAACAAGCCCAATAGACCACAGCCCACAACTTCCAAAAGCCCAAAGTTGCTATAAAGAAGCAGACTTGGCAACTAAAATACTCCAAATTCACCATCAACGAAAATCATGCACAGAAGGCAAATCCTCCAGTTAGATTCTGCCAAGCAAAATCCTAAATCAAGACCTCAGAAGCATATAAGGATTGGTTAATCACAAATTTACGATGATATTCTGAACTTGCTCCTAATTGTGTGCATAAAATGGACTCAGACGTGTTTGTCCAAAAGGCCCTTTGTCAAAAATCAGTTCAACACAAAACAAAAAAAACAATACTTTGTGCTTTTCACCCATTACTTTCGATTACAACCTGTATCCATTTCAGTACATTCCATTTGCCAAAGAGTGTTTCAACTGTACTTTGACTCAACATCACAGTGCGTCCTAGTGTTTGTATGAAGGAAGAAGGAAGAAAATGGCTTTGGTCATTCAGGACGTTTTTGGTTTAACTTTAAAGGCCCTATAGTGAGCATTATTCTAACTTTGAACACCTTTGTATTTCCTGTAGAGAACTTAAAGTAATGAATGTTTGCATCTCGCAGATACCTCAAAGTCTTGCACAATGAAGCAGTTTGGTAGTTAAAGCTGGGGTACCTTGTTTTCAAACTGTGAGCTAACTTGTCCCTCGCTCTCACAAACCACTTGACCAGTAATCACACAAACTCATTTTCAGGAGTGTGCACAACTTTACAACAGTCTTGGAGGTGGACCACCATGGGGCTGGGTGATTTTCCCTGAAAATAAAATAATCTATTTCTATAATAATAATATAATAATCTATTTTTTTCCCCTCTCCACCAAAAATCTTCAAACTACCGAAAATTGTCACACAAAAAAATATGTACAGTTGTTTTCATTTAAGTTGTAGTGCAGTAAACAGTAAGCTCATTACATTTAAGCTCATCTTGGTTAATGTGATTATTTTGAATGTTATATTACTACATTTTGAGATGCAATCCTACGTAACCCATCGTCATCATCATCTCCACTCTAATACAAGTTGTGCCTTTTCTGGAAACATGCTCTTCTTTGCACTTTCTCCTGCTGTTTCCGTTTGCAATGCAAAGCTACAGAAGGAACCCCAGCTTTAAAAAAGTTGAATTAACCAAAGATACAGGATTAATGAAATGTAAAGGTGTGCTACTCAACTTTACTTAACTTTAACAGCACCTCCATTTCTTCAGAAGTTAATGCTTTGCCTGGAATTCTCCATAGTATGGCATTAAACATCTCTATCTGTATCTTGTGTTTAATTAGGAATCAGCATTTTTACTGGGCAAAAAAAACGAAAAACATGTGTTCTTAGTGTGAGCAGGGTGACTTCTCCACAGATCTGACATGTAACTTCACTTGAACTTTGTCACGGATACAAAAAAAAAACAAAAAAAAAAAAACATCAAGAGTAAATGTATCCATTATATAAGGCCCTAACTATGTAATAACTGGATAAATGTGGTCCTATACCGCCTCTTGGTGGGAGAATGTTGTTTTCAGACTTTTCAAACTTTTGTATAAGATGGTCTGTATATGATTTTTAAGACTTTTGTTAAAAAAAAAAAAGATGATAATTCCCAAAACAAAATTGGTGCCCAGTGCCCAGAGTAATTTGTAATACTGAAAATAACAATTACATTTTCGTATCGATCCTGGATGTAAATAAACCATCTTCATATAAAAGATTAGTAGTAGAAGTGTAAAAGACACAAGTGCTACGAAAACAAATATTTACAAAAATTGTGGTGTGAAATCATGTGTTTGGAAAGAAATTATCAAATGTTTTGGAAATATGAAGTTGAAGTGTTTAGTTGTAGTTACAGCTGCACTATGCATGTTTTCTGATGAGAGGTCCACCACCTGCTTTCCTCCTTTGGGATGTTATTGCTTTGTTTTTTATTGCTCAAAAATGCCTTGAAAAATCTGCATTCCTCTTACTGTGAGTGAACTCGCCAGATGTGACTGCGTGGCCTCATAGCACTGCCTGTTTGTCTGCACCGATAGAACTTAAATATAACATTAAATATAACATTCAAGGCAAAGCAATAATATCACCATGGAGACAAGCTTCCAACAATTAAACTGCAAACTCTCTACCAGAAAAGTTACACCGTGCAGCTTTAACCCACGGTAAATGCACAAATTGAGAAATACAGTCGTCTTGTTTTAGGAAGCAGGTTTAGCCTAAAGTAGCAGTTTCCAGAGTTATCTTAAACTCAGGGTTAGTCAAATTGTAAACATCACTTCTTTTTCACCATAAACTATTTGAAACTTTGTTCTTGGGCCGTGTGCCGAAAACAATGACTGAAACTTCAAGTAAAACACTGTACCCACTGAACAGTGGGATAATAAACTTTTGGTAAAAAAAAAAAAAAAAAAAATTAAAGTCCTGACCAAACCTAGTTCAAGATCTGGAGATCTGGTCCCAGGTCAAAATGCATAATTCCCCATGGGTATCAAAAGACAATACCTCAGCTAAGCTTCTGACCCTGAAGACTTATTGATAATTTGCAGTTTGTCATCAACATTCCCTGGGGAGGTGATGCTAACTGGAGGCACTGTTCTATCTGGAGCTGTTACTCAAGTTACACTTTAATCTGATCTTTGTTTTGACACAATCTGACCAGAAAGAACTGACTTAGTTGGTACTACAACAGGTGAGCTGATTTGTTCTGTAAAACAAGGCCCTCGCAAATATCATTACAGTCAAAGGCTAGCTAGCATTAGCCTGCAGTTTTTCACAAACTGACCTTTGGAATTGAAAATCACACAACAAAACATAAAACCTTGAGTGTTTGTATTGATCCAAGGTTTCTTAGAATTTTTTTTTTTTAAAGTCAGGTTGTGTTTGCCAATTGTGCATTGTGTCACCTGGTAACTGCTGAACATTCCTCCATAGACATGCATACACCCCCCACCACCACACCAGCGTGACATCACTGCAAAGTGTCAATAACAAAAGTTTTAAATACATGGTGCTAATATTAGTGGAGGGAAATGTAGACATTGAGTAGAAATTGTAGTATAATTAACTACATAACCTGTTGCCAAAATCCCAGCCTAATGCAGGAATGCTCCTCTGTTGGTCCAAACATCTTCATGAAAATTAGTGCATTTCAATTGAGTGTCACAAATCCTTCACCTGGAAATTCGGTTAAAATGATTTATACTAGAATAAGAACGTGTCCCCGGTGTTGACTTATTTGGCAAATTGCTTATTTATCGGCTTCTTCTTGTATTGTGACTTCTTCCATCTATTCATGTTGATTGAACATAAAATGTTTAAACTTTCCAGGCAAGTTTTGAAGGATCTAGTGGATAATGAGGAAGTGCTTAAATATAATATGGGAATGACGTCTTCATAACAAAAACAGAAATACAATTTAAAAAATAAAAGATGGAGGCTCAGATGAGTATTTCCACCATGTCGCTGTCAACTTCCTGTTGAGTGGGCGGGGCTTGTGACTGTGTGGGCGTGGTCACAGGAGGCGGAGGGTGAAGGGGGACTCTGCGATCCAACGTGCTGCTGTGGAACACCTCTGAAAGAAAAAACAATAAATTAAGATTAAGGAGCTCAACCAGGACTAAACTGACCAGGACTAAGCAAGGACTAAATCTGGAACAGAAACAGGGACCAACCAGGATTAAAACACGATTTAACCAGGACTGAACCATAGACCATAACACGACTGAACCGGAACTGAACTGAGACCGAACCACGCACTAAACCAAAACTGAATCTGGATTAAACTAGGATTAAATTAAGATCATATATTACTGACAGCATTTCTTTTTTTTATAATGTAGTCTGAAATACCTGTTGCATGTCATTAACATATTTTTTTGTACCTGCGATTCTGTCTGGGATGTAGACTGGACTGGGGCTGGAGAGGCGTGCAGGGAGGGTCATGCTCTGTAGGGCTGAGCTCTGGTAGGTCTGGGGACTGGACAGTACTGGACTCTGTAGACCTGGACTCTGCAGTAGTGCCGGGGTGCTGGACTTGCTCCCGTCTTGCGCCTGGCCCTTGTCCGTCTGGGTGCAGCTGTCCCGACTGCCTGTTTTGGAGTGTCCTGCGGTCATGGGGGTGGAAGGTAGGACCGGGGACGGAGAGGAGGAAATGGATTCTGCTCTGAGGGAGTCTGGTCTGAACTCTGGACCCAACAGCACCCCTACAGGACATGAGCAGAGCTGTCAGGAGAGAGTACCACCATAGACATACAGAGACGCAAAATTATCCATCTCTGCCCATCTCTATAAATCAATCACTTAGCTAGCCGCTGCTACCTGGAGTTAGGTCAAATTGAATGCTAACTTCACATACAAATGAATGGTGAAGCCAGTCTTCATGCTAGAGTATATGGTCACATTTTTATAAAACACTTTTCCACCTTCAACGCACTCAAAGCACTTTACATCAAGGAGCCGCTCACCAATTCACACAAACATTCATACTGTGATATAAAATGTTTATTTCATGATAGTGTCGCGTTAATGTCATATATCTACGTAATATACAAAATTAAATATGGATGATGTTGTGTTAACCTTCTACAATATGAAAGAAATATCCAAAATAAAAATGCATAAACATTGAACCTTATTAATATTTACTAGAGATTGGGTCCACAAACTTGCCATATGAAACTCAACTGACAACAATTATACCTTTGGAGTTGAATAATGGTGCCACTTATTTTTTTGTATGTGGAAAAATATTTAATTTT